>NW_026088485.1:0-152792 GCF_022605725.1 Anthonomus grandis grandis
CACATCTCGTGAGAGTATTTCCTTTTTTCCGGGGTCTGTAGTAATGTCTCTTTGTTTACACATTTCGTATACAGCGGCACGTTCCTCTGCTAAAAGAGTTATAGGAATCTGTCCCGATATGACAAGAGCTGCTTCAGTAGATACTGTATGATATGCGCATATACAGCGCAGTGCGAGACTTCTTTGACATGAGAGTAACCTTTTTACATTTTTTGCTGTATGTATTGCGTTTTTCCATACTGGTGCTGCGTACAGGATGATAGACTGTGCCGTATATGCCAATACTTTCCTTTTTCCTGATTTTGGTCCTCCAATATTCGGTAGCAGGGCATTTAGGGCTTTTATTGTTTTTTGTGTTTTTTCTATAGACTTTTTAATATGCGGCGTGAATGTTAATGCATAATCTAATACCACTCCTAGATATTTAAGGGTCTTGTCTGGGATGATTTCGTAGTTGTCTAGTGTGAAACGTATTTCTCTTCGATTTTTAAAACTCCATCCAAAGACCACGCAATTAGTCTTTTCTGGTGCAATTTGAAGTTTCTGTTCGTCCATCCACGACTGTATTGCATATAGTGTCAGATTTCCGTTATCGATGGTCTCCTTAATCGTGCGGGCTTTTATGATTAATGCAACGTCGTCTGCATAGCATATTATATCTATCCCTGGTGGTCTCGGAATTGACATTACGTCATCGTACAATAAATTCCATAACGTAGGACCCAAGACGGAGCCTTGGGGCACTCCAGCTTCGACGGTAAAGGTTGTATGCCTATTGACCCTTACTGTTCTGCCCGTGAAATAGGAACTAATTATTTTGATTAGGTAACTTGGGATATTCCTGGTGTTTAGTTTCTCAATTATCAATTTCCAGTTGGCTGTATTGAAGGCGTTTTTAACATCAATGCTTATCAGGGTAACTATTTTATCTTTGTTTTGTTGTACCGTGTTTACTATCCTTTCTATTGCATCTATTGTCGATCTTTTTTTGCGGAAACCGTATTGGTTTTCGTTGAAGTTCCCGGACATTTCAATGTGTTCGCAGATTCTAGCCGTTATTACGTGCTCCAGTACTTTCCCCAGTACATCCAAGAGCAAAATGGGTCTGTACTTTTTCTCCTCGTCATCTGGCTTGTTGGGTTTTTCCAGTAAGATCAGCTTGGATGTCTTCCATTGGGAGGGAAAGTAACCTGTTTTAATGCATTCTGTAAACAGCCTTCTGAAGAATTCCATATGACTTAGGAGCATCGATTTAACGTCAGTTGGTAGAATTTCATCCGGTCCTGGAGCCTTTCCTGGCTTTATTCTCGAAACAGCATTTAGAAGCTCCTCCGTGGTCACTTCTGGTCCTTCCGCACTTAAGGTGATTTCCGGCAAGGTTGATTTTGGTGATGTTATAAAAAGACTGTGAAAAATTCGCTCTTTTTGTTCTCTTTTGAGCCATAGTCTTGGTCCAGTGAATCTCAGCTGTGCTCTAATTATCTGGTAGGCTTCCCCAAAGATGTCCTGTTCTAGGTTACTGCATAGATTCCTCCACTTTTCCTTTTTTGCTTTTTTTATTATGTTTGCCAGGGTTTTTCTAGAGGCCTTATAGGATTCCGATAATTGTTGTCGTCTTATTTCGTCTCTTGTTTCCCTCTGTAATTCCCTTCTTTTCTTTTTTAGATCGACCATTTCCTGTTGGATGCCGTCGTCCCACCAGTATGGCATCTTGAAGTTAGAATCTGCTCTGAAGTTACGCCGTGATGCTTGGTAAGTATTGATAATTTTATTAATTGTACTTTCTGTGTTTTCAGGGAGTTCTCTTTCAGCGAGGTAAGCGAGTTTTCCTTTGAATTCGTCCGCGTTTAACTTTTTTACAAATTTGCAGTTTTCCTTTTTAAGTGTTTCTTGTACATTAATTTTAATAAGTATACTTTGGTGGTCGCTGAGGTTTTCTTCATTGTTTAAGACTTGCCATTGGTATCCTTTGCTAATGACGTCTTCAGAGACGAAGGTGAGATCTATAAAAGATACTCCATTTGGACGTATCAATGTGGGATGGTTACCTTCATTTATACAGAACAAGTTCAATGATAGTGCCATGTCGTACAAAATTTCCCCTCTGCGGTCAGTGGATTGACCCCCCCATATTCTGTTCTTAGCGTTGAAGTCCCCGCATATCACCAGTGGTCTTTTCTTGTTGAGATGCTGTTGTACGTGGATGAATAGTTCGTCTAGGGCAATTTGAAACATTTGTAGAGAGTAGCTGGGCGGGATATAGACAGAGTATAGATCTATAGAAGCCATTTCAGTATAGACAAAGTTTTCGGTTTTTGCATATGAGAATGTAGGGATACTTAGTTGCGGTTTTGCATTGCATTTAATAGCACAATTTATTTCTCTTCCATCGGACAGAAAGACTCTTCTATTTCCAGATTGTGCCATCTTTTTGTTTGGCTCCTGTATGCATAAGACGTCACAATCCAGTTTTTGTGCGAGGGCCTGTATCAAGTTTTCGGATGCAGATCTCCTGTTTACATTTGTTTGTAAGATTTTTATGTTTTGGGAGGGCATTTTAATGTTCCAGTAGGGTTTTAATTAAGGAGAAACACACTGCTCCCTTTTTCCCGGTTTTGGAAGTTAGCAGCGGCTCCTTTTTTCCTTTCAAGGCTAAGAGCCTTTTTGAAACTCGTACATTTGGATGTTCCGGATTTATGCCCGAAGTCGTTGCAAGAAGGGCAATACTCTTTTTCCTCGACACATTCTGCTTTTCTATGTCCTGTGGCTCCGCAGCGGAAACATCTATTCTCCATATTATTTTCTCTTTCCGTGCAGCTTTTTGCTTCATGTCCATATTGCCAACATCTATAGCATTTCTCAATTGTTATCCTTTCCTGAACGCGACAGTCAGTAAGCCCGATCCGGATATGTGTTTTTTGTTGAAGTACTTCGGCTTCTGGTTCTTCCACACTGAGTACGGCAGATTTGCTGCCATAAGAGTTCTCATACATGGATATATTAATATTGTTCTGGACATCGGGTATTCCTTGTTTTTTTAAAACCTCTCTAATTTCCTCGACTGTGGAGATCATGTCCAAATCGCGGATAAAAAAGGTTTTGGTTTGCCCTTTGCCAGTAGCCCGAACCTTCACGTCTCCTAGGATTTTTGCCACTTCTTGTTTGGTTTCTTTTATCCGAACATTGTCTCTTAATTTTAAGAGCAGGTTTCCATTCGCGGTTCTCCGTACCTGCTTAATAGCACCCTCGATATTTTCGGTTGCCTTTGCTCGCAGAATCTGTAGCATATCTGCATAGGATTTTCCTTGTTTTGGCTCTATGATTAGAGCTTCCCCTTTCTGTCGTTCACCTGTTATCTTTGGTATAGAGCTCATGGTGCACAATATTCTAATTTTTTCCACGCTGTTTCTAAGGACACATTCAGCCAGTTTTCTAAAAGTTCTTGGGTCTATTTCTGTTGGTGAAAGAATTGTGATATCTACTACTTTTAATTCCATCGTTATTTCTCGTAGTTGCTTTAGTAATTCGAAGATTTTTTGTTCTTCCTGTTTGTTATCAGTGTAAAGTGCCGTAACTGTTTTTGTCTTATTTTTTCCGTCGCCTCCTGTTCTATATTTTACAGTTTCTTCAAGGGTAAGGTAGGCTCCTCCTTCACATTCGATTGGTTCTTCTTCCCAGAACTCCGGGAATCTGTTAGCAGCCTCAAGAATCAGTTTTTGTTTTTCTTCGGCCAGTGGGAAATCTTTACTACAAAAGAGGAAAAGGTGATCTGGTCTTCGTCCGATTGTGGATTTTTCGGTTAGCTCCGTTGCCTGATAGATAGTTGGGGACCATTTTCGTTTAGTGATTTCCTTGCAGATTTCAAAATCGTCCAGGTTCATACCCTCTAATGAAAGTACTTCTTCCTCTGCTTCTTTCTCCATCTCTGCATGTTTATACATTTTTAGTTCCTTTGTGAGTTTTTCGTTTTGGTTTTCAAGCCGTTCTGCTTTTTTCCTTAGTGTGTTAATTTCTGAGTCTTTTTCCTGTGTTTGATGTCTGAGTTCTTCTAGTTGTTTTGTTTGTTGTATCTCTTTTCTGCTTTCTTCTACTTCAAGTTTTTTTACATCGATTCGCATCTTCTCTATCATATGTCTTAGGTCGGATGCGTAGTTTTTTACTGTTTTGTGTACGTTTTGATTTGATACTCCAAATTGAACTAACTCCGCCACTTTTCGGGCAATTTCGTCCACCTTTTCGCGCAGTTTACTTGTCTTACACTTAGATGCGCTGCATTCCCTCTTAGATATGCCAGTTTGTTCGCCAAATGATACATCACTGAGTTTCCTTTTCTCCTGTATCTTCTCAAAGAACTTTTCGGTTTCTCCCGTGTTTCGTCCTTCCGATAGGACTGACGAGGCTGAGCCTCTACGTGACAGAGGTGGAGATCTCTCTATAGAGTCTCTTCTCCTAAATATCTCCTTTTCTTCGTTTGCCAGAGCTCCTGTGCGTGACTCTTGTTTTGTTCCAGTCGCAAAAATCTGCTTCGAGGCCTGGTTCCCTACCTCTGAAGCCGAACAGTCGAAGGCTGACGGTCGAGCGGAGCCTGTCCTAACACCCACGTTCTCGACCGGTACTGGGGTATCCCCCCCCTGCACCGTAAACTTATTATTTTCTCTAGAACTATCCATTTTTGTTTTTTTTTTTTTTTTTTTTTCCCCGTCTCCCCGTTCCCCCTCTCACGTCTGCCCAGATGGGGTCCGCCACCAGGGTTGGTTACGTGGTCTTGGATGATCCCATCTGGTTTCCCGGTGCTCGCCAGGCTTGGAGGTGTGAGTAGGAGTTGGATGGCAGAGGCTATGAGACTCTAAGAGCTCTGAGTTACGCATAACCATCCCATTTAAGCACCAACCCAACCCAACCCAACCCAACCCAACCCAACCCAACCCAACCCAACCCAACCCAACCCAACCCAACCCAACCCAACCCAACCCAACCCAACCCAACCCAACCCAACCCAACCCAACCCAACCCAACCCAACCCAACCCAACCCAACCCAACCCAACCCAACCCTTTTTTTTTTTTTTTTTTTTTTTTTTTTTATAGAGGTTTAGGAAATGCATATCTATGCACGCCCATGGTCATTGGTGTTCTGGCGACCATGGGCAGTGTCGGACTCCGCCGCAGCGACCGACTAAAACCCTTTCCTCTGTGTTCGTTCCTCTCTCTCCCGGCACTGTCCATTGTGGATATTCCTCAGGAGGAGTAGGCGTGTATTCTTGCTTCATCCGTATTACTTACTTTTATTTCTTCTCTTCTCCTTTCTTTTAATGCATTTCTTCCCTTTCTTCTTTTTCTTTAATTTCAACGATCTTTTGCATAAATTTAGTTATTTTGCTCCAACATTCTTTACTTCGTAGCATTACTTCCATGAGGGTTTCTTTTTGTAAATTGATTCCAATGTCGAGCTGTAGGTTTGTTCTTAAAGCTTCGAATCTTTGGCAGAAGAACAGCATATGTTCCGCGTCATCCTGTAAGGAGTCCCCGTACATGCACGTTGGCGAGTTTTTTCGTTTGCATTTGTACAAGTATGCCGCAAAACAACCGTGTCCGGATAAAAACTGCGTAAGACTATAGTTTGTTTCCCCAAATTTTCTGTTTACCCAGGCCGTGAGTCGTGGGATTAGCTTTCTAGTCCATTGTCCATTTTGCGCGTTTTCCCAATTAGCCTGCCATTTTTCAAGGGTGCGCTGTCTTTCTGCGGTGTTGATTTCCTTTTTTCCGGGGTCTGTAGTAATGTCTCTTTGTTTACACATTTCGTATACAGCGGCACGTTCCTCTGCTAAAAGAGTTATAGGAATCTGTCCCGATATGACAAGAGCTGCTTCAGTAGATACTGTATGATATGCGCATATACAGCGCAGTGCGAGACTTCTTTGACATGAGAGTAACCTTTTTACATTTTTTGCTGTATGTATTGCGTTTTTCCATACTGGTGCTGCGTACAGGATGATAGACTGTGCCGTATATGCCAATACTTTCCTTTTTCCTGATTTTGGTCCTCCAATATTCGGTAGCAGGGCATTTAGGGCTTTTATTGTTTTTTGTGTTTTTTCTATAGACTTTTTAATATGCGGCGTGAATGTTAATGCATAATCTAATACCACTCCTAGATATTTAAGGGTCTTGTCTGGGATGATTTCGTAGTTGTCTAGTGTGAAACGTATTTCTCTTCGATTTTTAAAACTCCATCCAAAGACCACGCAATTAGTCTTTTCTGGTGCAATTTGAAGTTTCTGTTCGTCCATCCACGACTGTATTGCATATAGTGTCAGATTTCCGTTATCGATGGTCTCCTTAATCGTGCGGGCTTTTATGATTAATGCAACGTCGTCTGCATAGCATATTATATCTATCCCTGGTGGTCTCGGAATTGACATTACGTCATCGTACAATAAATTCCATAACGTAGGACCCAAGACGGAGCCTTGGGGCACTCCAGCTTCGACGGTAAAGGTTGTATGCCTATTGACCCTTACTGTTCTGCCCGTGAAATAGGAACTAATTATTTTGATTAGGTAACTTGGGATATTCCTGGTGTTTAGTTTCTCAATTATCAATTTCCAGTTGGCTGTATTGAAGGCGTTTTTAACATCAATGCTTATCAGGGTAACTATTTTATCTTTGTTTTGTTGTACCGTGTTTACTATCCTTTCTATTGCATCTATTGTCGATCTTTTTTTGCGGAAACCGTATTGGTTTTCGTTGAAGTTCCCGGACATTTCAATGTGTTCGCAGATTCTAGCCGTTATTACGTGCTCCAGTACTTTCCCCAGTACATCCAAGAGCAAAATGGGTCTGTACTTTTTCTCCTCGTCATCTGGCTTGTTGGGTTTTTCCAGTAAGATCAGCTTGGATGTCTTCCATTGGGAGGGAAAGTAACCTGTTTTAATGCATTCTGTAAACAGCCTTCTGAAGAATTCCATATGACTTAGGAGCATCGATTTAACGTCAGTTGGTAGAATTTCATCCGGTCCTGGAGCCTTTCCTGGCTTTATTCTCGAAACAGCATTTAGAAGCTCCTCCGTGGTCACTTCTGGTCCTTCCGCACTTAAGGTGATTTCCGGCAAGGTTGATTTTGGTGATGTTATAAAAAGACTGTGAAAAATTCGCTCTTTTTGTTCTCTTTTGAGCCATAGTCTTGGTCCAGTGAATCTCAGCTGTGCTCTAATTATCTGGTAGGCTTCCCCAAAGATGTCCTGTTCTAGGTTACTGCATAGATTCCTCCACTTTTCCTTTTTTGCTTTTTTTATTATGTTTGCCAGGGTTTTTCTAGAGGCCTTATAGGATTCCGATAATTGTTGTCGTCTTATTTCGTCTCTTGTTTCCCTCTGTAATTCCCTTCTTTTCTTTTTTAGATCGACCATTTCCTGTTGGATGCCGTCGTCCCACCAGTATGGCATCTTGAAGTTAGAATCTGCTCTGAAGTTACGCCGTGATGCTTGGTAAGTATTGATAATTTTATTAATTGTACTTTCTGTGTTTTCAGGGAGTTCTCTTTCAGCGAGGTAAGCGAGTTTTCCTTTGAATTCGTCCGCGTTTAACTTTTTTACAAATTTGCAGTTTTCCTTTTTAAGTGTTTCTTGTACATTAATTTTAATAAGTATACTTTGGTGGTCGCTGAGGTTTTCTTCATTGTTTAAGACTTGCCATTGGTATCCTTTGCTAATGACGTCTTCAGAGACGAAGGTGAGATCTATAAAAGATACTCCATTTGGACGTATCAATGTGGGATGGTTACCTTCATTTATACAGAACAAGTTCAATGATAGTGCCATGTCGTACAAAATTTCCCCTCTGCGGTCAGTGGATTGACCCCCCCATATTCTGTTCTTAGCGTTGAAGTCCCCGCATATCACCAGTGGTCTTTTCTTGTTGAGATGCTGTTGTACGTGGATGAATAGTTCGTCTAGGGCAATTTGAAACATTTGTAGAGAGTAGCTGGGCGGGATATAGACAGAGTATAGATCTATAGAAGCCATTTCAGTATAGACAAAGTTTTCGGTTTTTGCATATGAGAATGTAGGGATACTTAGTTGCGGTTTTGCATTGCATTTAATAGCACAATTTATTTCTCTTCCATCGGACAGAAAGACTCTTCTATTTCCAGATTGTGCCATCTTTTTGTTTGGCTCCTGTATGCATAAGACGTCACAATCCAGTTTTTGTGCGAGGGCCTGTATCAAGTTTTCGGATGCAGATCTCCTGTTTACATTTGTTTGTAAGATTTTTATGTTTTGGGAGGGCATTTTAATGTTCCAGTAGGGTTTTAATTAAGGAGAAACACACTGCTCCCTTTTTCCCGGTTTTGGAAGTTAGCAGCGGCTCCTTTTTTCCTTTCAAGGCTAAGAGCCTTTTTGAAACTCGTACATTTGGATGTTCCGGATTTATGCCCGAAGTCGTTGCAAGAAGGGCAATACTCTTTTTCCTCGACACATTCTGCTTTTCTATGTCCTGTGGCTCCGCAGCGGAAACATCTATTCTCCATATTATTTTCTCTTTCCGTGCAGCTTTTTGCTTCATGTCCATATTGCCAACATCTATAGCATTTCTCAATTGTTATCCTTTCCTGAACGCGACAGTCAGTAAGCCCGATCCGGATATGTGTTTTTTGTTGAAGTACTTCGGCTTCTGGTTCTTCCACACTGAGTACGGCAGATTTGCTGCCATAAGAGTTCTCATACATGGATATATTAATATTGTTCTGGACATCGGGTATTCCTTGTTTTTTTAAAACCTCTCTAATTTCCTCGACTGTGGAGATCATGTCCAAATCGCGGATAAAAAAGGTTTTGGTTTGCCCTTTGCCAGTAGCCCGAACCTTCACGTCTCCTAGGATTTTTGCCACTTCTTGTTTGGTTTCTTTTATCCGAACATTGTCTCTTAATTTTAAGAGCAGGTTTCCATTCGCGGTTCTCCGTACCTGCTTAATAGCACCCTCGATATTTTCGGTTGCCTTTGCTCGCAGAATCTGTAGCATATCTGCATAGGATTTTCCTTGTTTTGGCTCTATGATTAGAGCTTCCCCTTTCTGTCGTTCACCTGTTATCTTTGGTATAGAGCTCATGGTGCACAATATTCTAATTTTTTCCACGCTGTTTCTAAGGACACATTCAGCCAGTTTTCTAAAAGTTCTTGGGTCTATTTCTGTTGGTGAAAGAATTGTGATATCTACTACTTTTAATTCCATCGTTATTTCTCGTAGTTGCTTTAGTAATTCGAAGATTTTTTGTTCTTCCTGTTTGTTATCAGTGTAAAGTGCCGTAACTGTTTTTGTCTTATTTTTTCCGTCGCCTCCTGTTCTATATTTTACAGTTTCTTCAAGGGTAAGGTAGGCTCCTCCTTCACATTCGATTGGTTCTTCTTCCCAGAACTCCGGGAATCTGTTAGCAGCCTCAAGAATCAGTTTTTGTTTTTCTTCGGCCAGTGGGAAATCTTTACTACAAAAGAGGAAAAGGTGATCTGGTCTTCGTCCGATTGTGGATTTTTCGGTTAGCTCCGTTGCCTGATAGATAGTTGGGGACCATTTTCGTTTAGTGATTTCCTTGCAGATTTCAAAATCGTCCAGGTTCATACCCTCTAATGAAAGTACTTCTTCCTCTGCTTCTTTCTCCATCTCTGCATGTTTATACATTTTTAGTTCCTTTGTGAGTTTTTCGTTTTGGTTTTCAAGCCGTTCTGCTTTTTTCCTTAGTGTGTTAATTTCTGAGTCTTTTTCCTGTGTTTGATGTCTGAGTTCTTCTAGTTGTTTTGTTTGTTGTATCTCTTTTCTGCTTTCTTCTACTTCAAGTTTTTTTACATCGATTCGCATCTTCTCTATCATATGTCTTAGGTCGGATGCGTAGTTTTTTACTGTTTTGTGTACGTTTTGATTTGATACTCCAAATTGAACTAACTCCGCCACTTTTCGGGCAATTTCGTCCACCTTTTCGCGCAGTTTACTTGTCTTACACTTAGATGCGCTGCATTCCCTCTTAGATATGCCAGTTTGTTCGCCAAATGATACATCACTGAGTTTCCTTTTCTCCTGTATCTTCTCAAAGAACTTTTCGGTTTCTCCCGTGTTTCGTCCTTCCGATAGGACTGACGAGGCTGAGCCTCTACGTGACAGAGGTGGAGATCTCTCTATAGAGTCTCTTCTCCTAAATATCTCCTTTTCTTCGTTTGCCAGAGCTCCTGTGCGTGACTCTTGTTTTGTTCCAGTCGCAAAAATCTGCTTCGAGGCCTGGTTCCCTACCTCTGAAGCCGAACAGTCGAAGGCTGACGGTCGAGCGGAGCCTGTCCTAACACCCACGTTCTCGACCGGTACTGGGGTATCCCCCCCCTGCACCGTAAACTTATTATTTTCTCTAGAACTATCCATTTTTGTTTTTTTTTTTTTTTTTTTTTTCCCCGTCTCCCCGTTCCCCCTCTCACGTCTGCCCAGATGGGGTCCGCCACCAGGGTTGGTTACGTGGTCTTGGATGATCCCATCTGGTTTCCCGGTGCTCGCCAGGCTTGGAGGTGTGAGTAGGAGTTGGATGGCAGAGGCTATGAGACTCTAAGAGCTCTGAGTTACGCATAACCATCCCATTTAAGCACCAACCCAACCCAACCCAACCCAACCCAACCCAACCCAACCCAACCCAACCCAACCCAACCCAACCCAACCCAACCCAACCCAACCCAACCCAACCCAACCCAACCCAACCCAACCCAACCCAACCCAACCCAACCCTTTTTTTTTTTTTTTTTTTTTTTTTTTTTTATAGAGGTTTAGGAAATGCATATCTATGCACGCCCATGGTCATTGGTGTTCTGGCGACCATGGGCAGTGTCGGACTCCGCCGCAGCGACCGACTAAAACCCTTTCCTCTGTGTTCGTTCCTCTCTCTCCCGGCACTGTCCATTGTGGATATTCCTCAGGAGGAGTAGGCGTGTATTCTTGCTTCATCCGTATTACTTACTTTTATTTCTTCTCTTCTCCTTTCTTTTAATGCATTTCTTCCCTTTCTTCTTTTTCTTTAATTTCAACGATCTTTTGCATAAATTTAGTTATTTTGCTCCAACATTCTTTACTTCGTAGCATTACTTCCATGAGGGTTTCTTTTTGTAAATTGATTCCAATGTCGAGCTGTAGGTTTGTTCTTAAAGCTTCGAATCTTTGGCAGAAGAACAGCATATGTTCCGCGTCATCCTGTAAGGAGTCCCCGTACATGCACGTTGGCGAGTTTTTTCGTTTGCATTTGTACAAGTATGCCGCAAAACAACCGTGTCCGGATAAAAACTGCGTAAGACTATAGTTTGTTTCCCCAAATTTTCTGTTTACCCAGGCCGTGAGTCGTGGGATTAGCTTTCTAGTCCATTGTCCATTTTGCGCGTTTTCCCAATTAGCCTGCCATTTTTCAAGGGTGCGCTGTCTTTCTGCGGTGTTGATTTCCTTTTTTCCGGGGTCTGTAGTAATGTCTCTTTGTTTACACATTTCGTATACAGCGGCACGTTCCTCTGCTAAAAGAGTTATAGGAATCTGTCCCGATATGACAAGAGCTGCTTCAGTAGATACTGTATGATATGCGCATATACAGCGCAGTGCGAGACTTCTTTGACATGAGAGTAACCTTTTTACATTTTTTGCTGTATGTATTGCGTTTTTCCATACTGGTGCTGCGTACAGGATGATAGACTGTGCCGTATATGCCAATACTTTCCTTTTTCCTGATTTTGGTCCTCCAATATTCGGTAGCAGGGCATTTAGGGCTTTTATTGTTTTTTGTGTTTTTTCTATAGACTTTTTAATATGCGGCGTGAATGTTAATGCATAATCTAATACCACTCCTAGATATTTAAGGGTCTTGTCTGGGATGATTTCGTAGTTGTCTAGTGTGAAACGTATTTCTCTTCGATTTTTAAAACTCCATCCAAAGACCACGCAATTAGTCTTTTCTGGTGCAATTTGAAGTTTCTGTTCGTCCATCCACGACTGTATTGCATATAGTGTCAGATTTCCGTTATCGATGGTCTCCTTAATCGTGCGGGCTTTTATGATTAATGCAACGTCGTCTGCATAGCATATTATATCTATCCCTGGTGGTCTCGGAATTGACATTACGTCATCGTACAATAAATTCCATAACGTAGGACCCAAGACGGAGCCTTGGGGCACTCCAGCTTCGACGGTAAAGGTTGTATGCCTATTGACCCTTACTGTTCTGCCCGTGAAATAGGAACTAATTATTTTGATTAGGTAACTTGGGATATTCCTGGTGTTTAGTTTCTCAATTATCAATTTCCAGTTGGCTGTATTGAAGGCGTTTTTAACATCAATGCTTATCAGGGTAACTATTTTATCTTTGTTTTGTTGTACCGTGTTTACTATCCTTTCTATTGCATCTATTGTCGATCTTTTTTTGCGGAAACCGTATTGGTTTTCGTTGAAGTTCCCGGACATTTCAATGTGTTCGCAGATTCTAGCCGTTATTACGTGCTCCAGTACTTTCCCCAGTACATCCAAGAGCAAAATGGGTCTGTACTTTTTCTCCTCGTCATCTGGCTTGTTGGGTTTTTCCAGTAAGATCAGCTTGGATGTCTTCCATTGGGAGGGAAAGTAACCTGTTTTAATGCATTCTGTAAACAGCCTTCTGAAGAATTCCATATGACTTAGGAGCATCGATTTAACGTCAGTTGGTAGAATTTCATCCGGTCCTGGAGCCTTTCCTGGCTTTATTCTCGAAACAGCATTTAGAAGCTCCTCCGTGGTCACTTCTGGTCCTTCCGCACTTAAGGTGATTTCCGGCAAGGTTGATTTTGGTGATGTTATAAAAAGACTGTGAAAAATTCGCTCTTTTTGTTCTCTTTTGAGCCATAGTCTTGGTCCAGTGAATCTCAGCTGTGCTCTAATTATCTGGTAGGCTTCCCCAAAGATGTCCTGTTCTAGGTTACTGCATAGATTCCTCCACTTTTCCTTTTTTGCTTTTTTTATTATGTTTGCCAGGGTTTTTCTAGAGGCCTTATAGGATTCCGATAATTGTTGTCGTCTTATTTCGTCTCTTGTTTCCCTCTGTAATTCCCTTTTTTTCTTTTTTAGATCGACCATTTCCTGTTGGATGCCGTCGTCCCACCAGTATGGCATCTTGAAGTTAGAATCTGCTCTGAAGTTACGCCGTGATGCTTGGTAAGTATTGATAATTTTATTAATTGTACTTTCTGTGTTTTCAGGGAGTTCTCTTTCAGCGAGGTAAGCGAGTTTTCCTTTGAATTCGTCCGCGTTTAACTTTTTTACAAATTTGCAGTTTTCCTTTTTAAGTGTTTCTTGTACATTAATTTTAATAAGTATACTTTGGTGGTCGCTGAGGTTTTCTTCATTGTTTAAGACTTGCCATTGGTATCCTTTGCTAATGACGTCTTCAGAGACGAAGGTGAGATCTATAAAAGATACTCCATTTGGACGTATCAATGTGGGATGGTTACCTTCATTTATACAGAACAAGTTCAATGATAGTGCCATGTCGTACAAAATTTCCCCTCTGCGGTCAGTGGATTGACCCCCCCATATTCTGTTCTTAGCGTTGAAGTCCCCGCATATCACCAGTGGTCTTTTCTTGTTGAGATGCTGTTGTACGTGGATGAATAGTTCGTCTAGGGCAATTTGAAACATTTGTAGAGAGTAGCTGGGCGGGATATAGACAGAGTATAGATCTATAGAAGCCATTTCAGTATAGACAAAGTTTTCGGTTTTTGCATATGAGAATGTAGGGATACTTAGTTGCGGTTTTGCATTGCATTTAATAGCACAATTTATTTCTCTTCCATCGGACAGAAAGACTCTTCTATTTCCAGATTGTGCCATCTTTTTGTTTGGCTCCTGTATGCATAAGACGTCACAATCCAGTTTTTGTGCGAGGGCCTGTATCAAGTTTTCGGATGCAGATCTCCTGTTTACATTTCTTTGTAAGATTTTTATGTTTTGGGAGGGCATTTTAATGTTCCAGTAGGGTTTTAATTAAGGAGAAACACACTGCTCCCTTTTTCCCGGTTTTGGAAGTTAGCAGCGGCTCCTTTTTTCCTTTCAAGGCTAAGAGCCTTTTTGAAACTCGTACATTTGGATGTTCCGGATTTATGCCCGAAGTCGTTGCAAGAAGGGCAATACTCTTTTTCCTCGACACATTCTGCTTTTCTATGTCCTGTGGCTCCGCAGCGGAAACATCTATTCTCCATATTATTTTCTCTTTCCGTGCAGCTTTTTGCTTCATGTCCATATTGCCAACATCTATAGCATTTCTCAATTGTTATCCTTTCCTGAACGCGACAGTCAGTAAGCCCGATCCGGATATGTGTTTTTTGTTGAAGTACTTCGGCTTCTGGTTCTTCCACACTGAGTACGGCAGATTTGCTGCCATAAGAGTTCTCATACATGGATATATTAATATTGTTCTGGACATCGGGTATTCCTTGTTATATAGTCGCAGACTATATTATGCACGCCACGTCGGGCCCGAAAAATCGTGTTTTTTTGGAAATAAAAATTCATATCTTTGGCTGTATGGCTAGCGAAACGATGAAATTTGGCATAGGGTCTCTCAACACATTGGGAATAATGGATCCGTAAACAATTTTTTTTTCCGGTACCACCAAACGGAGCGGTACTGTCTCAAAGTCAAAAATTCGTAAAAAAATTGGTAAAAATCGAGTTGCTCACGAGATCTCAATTTTAAAGCGTTCAATCGAGTTGAAATTTTCAGGATATAAGGGTTCTTGGGGCTTACGTGTCTGTATACTTTTTGGGCCCGATCGGTATACAGGGTGAGTTGTTATAAGCGAACAAAAGTGACTAAAAAAAAAATTCAAACTTCTCCAGAGGCTAAAAAAAAATTTTTATAAAAAAAGTGTTTCGGCGAAAAGACTTCGTTTTATAAGAGATTTGACATACTTGGAGCTTTTTTTTGTAAAAAATTTATTTTACGAGTTCTGGCATTTTCAGTTTTTTAGGATTTTCCGCCAAACGATACTTATTTTGGGAAAATTTTTTTTTTCAAAAAATAACTTCATCCTTTACCTTTTATATGCCATATAACCGAAATTTTTGGGAACCATACAGGGTGAGCAATAATGAACTTTACCCATGAAGGTCCGACCCGAAAATCACATTTTATTTAATAACTTTTTAGTGGTTGCACCTGGACAATTTATATTCTCAGGCATTAAATACTTTAATAACCCCATTATTTGTGTAAAATTACAATCTTCCAACTTTAATAGGTTCTGAGCAATTCGAATTTTCGCGTTTAATTCATTTGCCGCGTCCCTGTACATGGTGAAAAGATCAGACATCGTCTAAAAGATCCGAAATTTTGTTTTACAACACATACTAAAATTTCAGGGTTCCAGCGATAGTACAAGTACCCGAAAAATGCGATTTTATGAAAAAAGTCCATTTTTTTGCGTTTTTGCAGGTAATTGGAGGTGTCAACCTAAACTCTGATGAAATGGCTAGTGGAAACAATACTTTGACGCATTGTGGTTACAAATTTTTTGCTCGTAACAGGTGGCCGGGACTTGGTTGGGTTTTTTGTAAAATTATGAATGAAAATGAACCGGAAACGATCAGGGAAAGGAAGCACCGAATCAGAAAATGAATGGGCTTTCCGAATCTGTGCATATCAATTGGGGAAATTGTGTATTGCGGCCAGGAAAATTCGGCAAACATTTTGACGTCTTCGAAAAATGCCGTTTTTTTGAAAAGTCAGTGGTTTTATACCGGGGTGAGACGAAATGAAATTTGCCCGATTATTTTATTAAAATTATTCGAATATATACACGGGTCAGTCGTAATGATCTATTTAATTGAAAATAAAAATTTAGATATTAGGTGAGTTTTTACTATTTAGTTTATTATTAATAAATGTTTACAATTCTTAAACATTGCTTTTGGGATATAAATAAAATTTTTTTGAAATTATTGATTTTTAAGGTTAGTCGAGTATCATAACTTTTTTGGTATTGGTGCGATTTGGTTGAAATTTGGTACCTAGTACCTATTTCGGATAAGATTAATAAATTTTTACAGATATTTGACATGACTATGTTTTAAGGTCACGTGACTACCTTTACTTTCTTCCTATTTGTCCGATTTGATTGAAATTTGGTATTTGGGGATTATTTAGGATGCAATTATGAATTTTTCACAGATATTTGACATTTGACTTCCAGGTCACGTGACTATTGTAACTTTTTTGCTATTGGTCTGATTGGGTTCAAATTTGGTATTTGGGCTTTATTTAGGATGCAATTATTAATTTTTGACAGATATTTGACATTTGACTTCCGGGTCACGTGACTATTGTAACTTTTTTGCTATGAGTCCGATTGGGTTCAAATTTGGAATTTGGGGTTTATTTAAGATGCAATTGTTGATTTTTTACAAAATTTTAAAATATTGAGTTCTAGGGTCACGTGACTATCAAAATTTCCTATTTGATTGAAATTGGCTATTAGATGATATGTATATATTTGTAGATAATATTTTGTATTACCCTATTCCTTTTATCTTATTTTGTTAAATTATTTCTTAAATTTGCCTTTAAAAAAAAAATTAAGAAATCATCGGTTCGAATACATAGGCTTTAAAGGGAACTTATGTTCCCTCGTAATATTGTGGCATTATTATAGATTTTGAAAAACAAACCATTTTTTCGCAATTTTTCATGGCTATACCCCTTTCGATTTTGGAGCAAAAAAAATTTTTTTTTTCTTGGGTTTTTTTTTCTGGAAATTGCCAACTTAGGACTTACATTATAATTTGTCGGTCATCATTTTAAGAAAAATAAATTATACCGTGTGAAAAAACCAGTTTCCTTTTGTTTTTCCCACATTTTTACTAATATCTCGACTTCTAAAGCTTCGATTCAATTCGTTGATGGTTTCTTTTATTTCTCATTCTCCTCCTGTCAATTCTTTTGATATTTTATTACTATTACTTTTCAAAATAAAAAGAAAAATTAAAACAAATCGACGTAAAATCCCGTTTGTTCTATTTCAATAAATAGACCCTTATGGGAACTTCTCTCTAATTTTGGTATTTATGGTTTATTTAGGATACAACTAATAAATTATGACAGATAACTGACATTTGAGTTTCAGCTAAGGTCACGTGACTACCGTAACTTTTTTGCTATTGGTCCGATTCTGTTGGAATTTGGTACTCAGCCTTAATTTAGAATACAATTAATATATTTTGACAGATATTTGAAATATAAGACAGTATATCGACACACAACGCGACTATATAACAAATTATGGTTCTTTGAAGCATGATACCCCAACCACTGGTCATCTCTTTCCTTGGCATATAAACGTTGGTACACCTGATAATTTTTGTTTTGTTTTAAGAAATCCTCTAAGGCCCATCACTGACAGGACTTAGAGGTTCCAAACTGGTCCCCACGGACCAAAAGTATAGGAGCGAAGCGACTATACTTGTTATATAGGAGCGTCTGCGACTATATTATGCACGCGAGCCCGGGCCCGAAAAATCGTGTTTTTTTGGAAATAAAAATTCATATCTTTGGCTGTATGGTTAGCGAAACGATGAAATTTGGCATAGGGCCTCTCAATACATTGAGAATGATGGATCCGTAAACGATTTTTTTTTCCGGTACCACCAAACGGAGCGGTACTGTCTCAAAGTCAAAAATTCGTAAAAAAATGGGTCAAATTCCTTTCAGACGCGAGAACTCAAATAAAAAGCCTTTAAAAGACTTTAAATTTTTAGGACATAAGGGTCGGTGGGGCCTTAAGAACTGTATACTTTTTGGGCCAGATCGGTATACAGGGTGAGTTGTTATAAGCGAACAAAAGTGACTAAAAAAAAAATTGAAACTTCTCCAGAGGCTAAAAAAAAATTTTTATAAAAAAAGTGTTTCGGCGAAAAGACTTCGTTTTATAAGAGATTTAACATACTTGGAGCTTTTTTTTGTAAAAAATTTATTTTACGAGTTCTGGCATTTTCAGTTTTTTGGAATTTTCCGCCAAACGATACTTATTTTGGGAAAATTTTTTTTTTCAAAAAATAACTTTATCTTTTACCTTTTATATGCCATATAACCGAAATTTTTGGGAACTATACAGGGTGAGCAATAATGAACTTTACCCATGAAGGTCCGACCTGAAAATCACTTTTTATTTAATAACTTTTCAGTGGTAGCACCTGGACCATTTATATTCTCAGGGATTAAATACTTTAATAACCCCATTATTTGTGTAAAATTACAATCTTCCAACTTTAATAGGTTCTGAGCAATTTGAATTTTCGCGTTTAATTCATTTGTCACGTCCCTGTACATGGTGAAAAGATCAAACAACATCTAACGGATCCGAAATTTTGTTTTACAATACATACTAAAATTTCAGGGTTCCAGCGATAGTACAAGTACCCGAAAAATGCGATTTTATGAAAAAAGTCCATTTTTTTGCGTTTTTGCAGGTAATTGGAGGTGTCAACCTAAACTCTGATGAAATGGCTGGTGGGAACAATACTTTGACGCATGGTGGATACAAATTTTTTGCTCGTGACAGGTGGCCGGGACTTGGTTGGGTTTTTTGTAAAATTATGAATGAAAATGAACCGGAAACGATCAGGGAAAGGAAGCACCGAATCAGAAAATGAATGGGCTTTCCGAATCTGTGCATATCAATTGGGGAAATTGTGTATTGCGGCCAGGAAAATTCGGCAAACATTTTGACGTCTTCGAAAAATGCCGTTTTTTTGAAATGTCAGTGTCTTTATACCGGGGTGAGACGAAATGAAATTTGCCCGATTATTTTATTAAAATTATTCGAATATATACACGGGTCAGTCGTAATGATCTATTTAATTTAAAATAAAAATTTCGATATTAGGTGAGTTTTTACTATTTAGTTTATTATTAATATATGTTAATAATTCTTAAACATTGCTTTTGGGATATAAATAAAATTTTTTTGAAATTATTGATTTTTAAGGTTAGTCGAGTATCATAACTTTTTTGGTATTGGTGCGATTTGGTTGAAATTTGGTACCTAGTACCTATTTTGGATAAGATTAAGAAATTTTTACAGATATTTGACATGACTATGTTTTAAGGTCACGTGACTACCTTAACTTTCTTCCTATTTGTCCGATTTGATTGAAATTTGGTATTTGGGGTTTATTTAGGATGCAATTATAAATTTTTGACAGATATTTGACATTTCACTTCCGGGTCACGTGACTATTGTAACTTTTTTGCTATGAGTCCGATTGGGTTCAAATTTGGTATTTGGGCTTTATTTAGGATGCAATTATTAATTTTTGACAGATATTTGACATTTGACTTCCGGGTCACGTGACTATTGTAACTTTTTTGCTATGAGTCCGATTGGGTTCAAATTTGGTATTTATGCTTTATTTAGGACACAATTAACAAATTTTGACAGATAATTGACAAATTATATTTTAAAGTCACGTGACTCTCATAATTCTTTTGCTATTGATCCGATTGGGTTGAAATTTAGTATTTGGGCTTTATTTAGGATGCAAGTAATAAATTTTGCCAGAAATTTGACATATTGAATTTTAAAGTCACGTGACTTCCATAACTTTTTTGCTATGGGTCTGATTGGGTTCAAATTTGGAATTTGGGGTTTAATTAGGATGCAATTGTTGATTTCTTACAAAATTTTAAAATATTAAGTTCCAGGGTCACGTGACTATCAACATTTCCTATTCGATTGAAATTTGCTATTAGATGATATGTATATATTTATAGATAGTATTTTGTATTACCCTATTCCTTTTATCTTAATTAATTAAATTATTTTTTAAATTTGCCTTTCAAAAAAAAATAAAATAATCATCGGTTCGAATACATAGGCTTTAAAGGGAACTTATCTTCTCTCGTAATATTGTGGCATTATTATAGATTTTGAAAAATTTTATCATAAAGCTTT
Source organism: Anthonomus grandis grandis (assembly GCF_022605725.1). Taxonomy (NCBI): domain Eukaryota; kingdom Metazoa; phylum Arthropoda; class Insecta; order Coleoptera; family Curculionidae; genus Anthonomus; species Anthonomus grandis. The sequence continues at coordinate 19,982 of NW_026088485.1, forward strand.
TTCATTACTTTTTGAATGGTCTTTAGCCAGAAAAAAGAAATTTTGAATTTGGAGCATGTTTTGAAAAATTTTCATTTTGGGCCGGATTTTGTTTGAAAATCGATAAATGCAAATAAATAGGTTTTCTGTTCATTTTAGAGTCAAATCGATAATAACCTTTTTGAAAGGTATCCTGAAGTAATACAAGATAGAAAAATAAAAAGTTGAAATTTTTCCATAGGGCTCTTGATAATTCGATATTTATGATTATTAGTTTTTTACAATTTTCTCCGAATCTGTGATAGCTATAATCAATTAGTTTTAGCATTCGAATACCTCGTAACATTCCCTAGAACTTTTATTTAAGACAAAAAGTTGTCAGAGTTATAGTTTATTTAGAAAAAAATAAAAACCATTTTTTCACAATTTTTCATGGCTATACCCCTTTCGAATTTGGAGCAAAAAAAATTATTTTTTTTCTTGGGTTTTCTTTACTTGAAATTGCCATCATAGGGCTTACATTATAATTTGTCGATTATAATTTTAACAAAAAAAAATGCTACCGTGGGAAAAAACGAGTTTTCTTTTATTTTTTTTCACATTTTTACTAATATCTCGGCTTCTATAGCTTCGATTCAATTCATTGATGGTTTCTTTTATTTCTTATTCTCCTCCTCTCAATTCTTTTGATATTTTATTACTATTACATTTTAAAATAAAAAGAAAAATTAAAACAAATCGACGTAAAATCCCTGTTTGTTCTATTTCAAGAAATAGACCCTTATGGGAACTTCTCTTTGAATTTGGTATTTATGGTTTATTTAGAATACAATTAATATACTTTCACAGATATTTGAAATATAAGACAGTATATTGACACACAACGCGACTATATAACAAATTATGGTTCTTTGAAGCATGATACCCCAACAAATGGTCCTTTCTTTCCTTGGCAGGTAAACGTTAGCCTCCCCCACTCACCTAAGTACACCTGATAGTTTTTGATTTTTTTTATAATTACCTTATGGCTTTTCACAGACAAGACCTAAAGGTTCCAAACTGGTCCCCACGGACCAAAAGTATAGGAGCGAAGCGACTATACTTGTTATATAGTCGCAGACTATATTATGCACGCCACGTCGGGCCCGAAAAATCGTGTTTTTTTGGAAATAAAAATTCATATCTTTGGCTGTATGGCTAGCGAAACGATGAAATTTGGCATAGGGTCTCTCAACACATTGGGAATAATGGATCCGTAAACAATTTTTTTTTCCGGTACCACCAAACGGAGCGGTACTGTCTCAAAGTCAAAAATTCGTAAAAAAATTGGTAAAAATCGAGTTGCTCACGAGATCTCAATTTTAAAGCGTTCAATCGAGTTGAAATTTTCAGGATATAAGGGTTCTTGGGGCTTACGTGTCTGTATACTTTTTGGGCCCGATCGGTATACAGGGTGAGTTGTTATAAGCGAACAAAAGTGACTAAAAAAAAAATTCAAACTTCTCCAGAGGCTAAAAAAAAATTTTTATAAAAAAAGTGTTTCGGCGAAAAGACTTCGTTTTATAAGAGATTTGACATACTTGGAGCTTTTTTTTGTAAAAAATTTATTTTACGAGTTCTGGCATTTTCAGTTTTTTAGGATTTTCCGCCAAACGATACTTATTTTGGGAAAATTTTTTTTTTCAAAAAATAACTTCATCCTTTACCTTTTATATGCCATATAACCGAAATTTTTGGGAACCATACAGGGTGAGCAATAATGAACTTTACCCATGAAGGTCCGACCCGAAAATCACATTTTATTTAATAACTTTTTAGTGGTTGCACCTGGACAATTTATATTCTCAGGCATTAAATACTTTAATAACCCCATTATTTGTGTAAAATTACAATCTTCCAACTTTAATAGGTTCTGAGCAATTCGAATTTTCGCGTTTAATTCATTTGCCGCGTCCCTGTACATGGTGAAAAGATCAGACATCGTCTAAAAGATCCGAAATTTTGTTTTACAACACATACTAAAATTTCAGGGTTCCAGCGATAGTACAAGTACCCGAAAAATGCGATTTTATGAAAAAAGTCCATTTTTTTGCGTTTTTGCAGGTAATTGGAGGTGTCAACCTAAACTCTGATGAAATGGCTAGTGGAAACAATACTTTGACGCATTGTGGTTACAAATTTTTTGCTCGTAACAGGTGGCCGGGACTTGGTTGGGTTTTTTGTAAAATTATGAATGAAAATGAACCGGAAACGATCAGGGAAAGGAAGCACCGAATCAGAAAATGAATGGGCTTTCCGAATCTGTGCATATCAATTGGGGAAATTGTGTATTGCGGCCAGGAAAATTCGGCAAACATTTTGACGTCTTCGAAAAATGCCGTTTTTTTGAAAAGTCAGTGGTTTTATACCGGGGTGAGACGAAATGAAATTTGCCCGATTATTTTATTAAAATTATTCGAATATATACACGGGTCAGTCGTAATGATCTATTTAATTGAAAATAAAAATTTAGATATTAGGTGAGTTTTTACTATTTAGTTTATTATTAATAAATGTTTACAATTCTTAAACATTGCTTTTGGGATATAAATAAAATTTTTTTGAAATTATTGATTTTTAAGGTTAGTCGAGTATCATAACTTTTTTGGTATTGGTGCGATTTGGTTGAAATTTGGTACCTAGTACCTATTTCGGATAAGATTAATAAATTTTTACAGATATTTGACATGACTATGTTTTAAGGTCACGTGACTACCTTTACTTTCTTCCTATTTGTCCGATTTGATTGAAATTTGGTATTTGGGGATTATTTAGGATGCAATTATGAATTTTTCACAGATATTTGACATTTGACTTCCAGGTCACGTGACTATTGTAACTTTTTTGCTATTGGTCTGATTGGGTTCAAATTTGGTATTTGGGCTTTATTTAGGATGCAATTATTAATTTTTGACAGATATTTGACATTTGACTTCCGGGTCACGTGACTATTGTAACTTTTTTGCTATGAGTCCGATTGGGTTCAAATTTGGAATTTGGGGTTTATTTAAGATGCAATTGTTGATTTTTTACAAAATTTTAAAATATTGAGTTCTAGGGTCACGTGACTATCAAAATTTCCTATTTGATTGAAATTGGCTATTAGATGATATGTATATATTTGTAGATAATATTTTGTATTACCCTATTCCTTTTATCTTATTTTGTTAAATTATTTCTTAAATTTGCCTTTAAAAAAAAAATTAAGAAATCATCGGTTCGAATACATAGGCTTTAAAGGGAACTTATGTTCCCTCGTAATATTGTGGCATTATTATAGATTTTGAAAAACAAACCATTTTTTCGCAATTTTTCATGGCTATACCCCTTTCGATTTTGGAGCAAAAAAAATTTTTTTTTTCTTGGGTTTTTTTTTCTGGAAATTGCCAACTTAGGACTTACATTATAATTTGTCGGTCATCATTTTAAGAAAAATAAATTATACCGTGTGAAAAAACCAGTTTCCTTTTGTTTTTCCCACATTTTTACTAATATCTCGACTTCTAAAGCTTCGATTCAATTCGTTGATGGTTTCTTTTATTTCTCATTCTCCTCCTGTCAATTCTTTTGATATTTTATTACTATTACTTTTCAAAATAAAAAGAAAAATTAAAACAAATCGACGTAAAATCCCGTTTGTTCTATTTCAATAAATAGACCCTTATGGGAACTTCTCTCTAATTTTGGTATTTATGGTTTATTTAGGATACAACTAATAAATTATGACAGATAACTGACATTTGAGTTTCAGCTAAGGTCACGTGACTACCGTAACTTTTTTGCTATTGGTCCGATTCTGTTGGAATTTGGTACTCAGCCTTAATTTAGAATACAATTAATATATTTTGACAGATATTTGAAATATAAGACAGTATATCGACACACAACGCGACTATATAACAAATTATGGTTCTTTGAAGCATGATACCCCAACCACTGGTCATCTCTTTCCTTGGCATATAAACGTTGGTACACCTGATAATTTTTGTTTTGTTTTAAGAAATCCTCTAAGGCCCATCACTGACAGGACTTAGAGGTTCCAAACTGGTCCCCACGGACCAAAAGTATAGGAGCGAAGCGACTATACTTGTTATATAGGAGCGTCTGCGACTATATTATGCACGCGAGCCCGGGCCCGAAAAATCGTGTTTTTTTGGAAATAAAAATTCATATCTTTGGCTGTATGGTTAGCGAAACGATGAAATTTGGCATAGGGTCTCTCAATACATTGAGAATAATGGATCCGTAAACGATTTTTTTTTCCGGTACCACCAAACGGAGCGGTACTGTCTCAAAGTCAAAAATTCGTAAAAAAATGGGTCAAATTCCGTTCAGACGCGAGAACTCAAATAAAAAGCCTTTAAAAAACTTTAAATTTTTAGGACATAAGGGTCGGTGGGGGCTTAAGAACTGTATACTTTTTGGGCCAGATCGGTATACAGGGTGAGTTGTTATAAGCGAACAAAAGTGACTAAAAAAAAAATTCAAACTTCTCCAGAGGCTAAAAAAAAATTTTTATAAAAAAAGTGTTTCGGCGAAAAGACTTCGTTTTATAAGAGATTTAACATACTTGGAGCTTTTTTTTGTAAAAAATTTATTTTACGAGTTCTGGCATTTTCAGTTTTTTGGAATTTTCTGCCAAACAATACTTATTTTGGGAAATTTTTTTTTTTCAAAAAATAACTTCATCCTTTACCTTTCATATGCCATATAACCGAAATTTTCGTAAGCCATACAGGGCGAGCAATAATGAACTTTACCCATGAAGGTCCGACTCAAAAATCACATTTTATTTAATAACTTTTTCGTAGTGGCACCTGGACCATTTATATTCTCAGGCATTAAATACTTTATTAACCCCATTATTTGTGTAAACTTACAATCTTCCAACATAATTAGGTTCTGAGCAATTCGAATTTTCGCGTTTAATTCATTTGCCACGTCCCTGTACATGGTGAAAAGATCAGACATCATCTAAAAGATCCGAAATTTTGTTTTACAACACATACTAAAATTTCAGGGTTCCAGCGATAGTACAAGTACCCGAAAAATGCAATTTTATGAAAAAAGTCCATTTTTTTGCGTTTTTGCAGGTAATTGGAGGTGTCAACCTAAACTCTGATGAAATGGCTGGTGGGAACAATACTTTGACGCATGGTGGATACAAATTTTTTGCTCGTGACAGGTGGCCGGGACTTGGTTGGGTTTTTTGTAAAATTATGAATGAAAATGAACCGGAAACGATCAGGGAAAGGAAGCACCGAATCAGAAAATGAATGGGCTTTCCGAATCTGTGCATATCAATAGGGGAAATTGTGTATTGCGGCCAGGAAAATTCGACAAACATTTTGACGTCTTCGAAAAATGCCGTTTTTTTGAAATGTCAGTGGTTTTATACCGGGGTGAGACGAAATGAAATTTGCCCGATTATTTTATTAAAATTATTCGAATATATACACGGGTCAGTCGTAATGATCTATTTAATTTAAAATAAAAATTTCGATATTAGGTGAGTTTTTACTATTTAGTTTATTATTAATATATGTTAATAATTCTTAAACATTGCTTTTGGGATATAAATAAAAATTTTTTGAAATTATTGATTTTTAAGGTTAGTCGAGTATCATAACTTTTTTGGTATTGGTGCGATTTGGTTGAAATTTGGTACCTAGTACCTATTTCGGATAAGATTAATAAATTTTTACAGATATTTGACATGACTATGTTTTAAGGTCACGTGACTACCTTAACTTTCTTCCTATTTGTCCGATTTGATTGAAATTTGGTATTTGGGGTTTATTTAGGATGCAATTATGAATTTTTCACAGATATTTGACATTTGACTTCCAGGTCACGTGACTATTGTAACTTTTTTGCTATTGGTCTGATTGGATTCAAATTTGGTATTTGGGCTTTATTTAGGATGCAATTATTAATTTTTGACAGATATTTGACATTTGACTCCCGGGTCACGTGGCTATTGTAACTTTTTTGCTATGGGTCCGATTGGGTTCAAATTTGGTATTTATGCTTTATTTAGGACACAATTAATAAATTTTGACAGATAATTGACAAATTATATTTTAAAGTCACGTGACTTTCATAATTCTTTTGCTATTAATCCGATTGGGTTGAAATTTAGTATTTAGGCTTTATTTAGGATGCAAGTAATAAATTTTGCCAGAAATTTGACATATTGAATTTTAAAGTCACGTGACTTCCATAACTTTTTTGCTATTGATCCGATTGGGTTCAAATTTGGAATTTGGGGTTTATTTAGGATGCAATTGTTGATTTTTTACAAAATTTTAAAATGTTGAGTTCTAGGGTCACGTGACTATCAAAATTTCCTATTTGATTGAAATCTGCTATTAGATGATATGTATATATTTATAGATAATATTTTGTATTACCCTATTCCTTTTATCTTATTTTGTTAAATTATTTCTTAAATTTGCCTTTTTAAAAAACATTAAAAAATCATCGGTTCGAATACATAGGCTTTAAAGGGAACTTATCTTCTTTCATAATATTGTAGTATTATTATAGATTTTGAAAAATTTTGTCATAAAGCTTTTTCATTACTTTTTGAATGGTCTTTAGCCAGAAAAAAGAAATTTTGAATTTGGAGCATGTTTTGAAAAATTTTCATTTTGGGCCGGATTTTGTTCGAAAATCGATAATTGCAAATAAATAGGTTTTATGTTCATTTTAGAGTCAAATCGATAATAACCTTTTTGAAAGGTATCCTGGAGTAGTACAAGATAGAAAAATAAAAAATTGAAATTTTTCCATAGGGCTCTTGATATTTCGATATTTATGATTAATAGTTTTTTACAATTTTCTCCGATTCTGTGATAGCTATAATCAATTCGTTTTAACATTCGGATACCCCGTAATATTCCCGAAAACTTTTGTTTAAGACAAAAAGTTGTCAGAATTATAGTTTATTTAGAAAAAAATAAAAACCATTTTTTCACAATTTTTCATGGCTATACCCCTTTCGATTTTGGAGCAAAAAAAATTTTTTTTTTCTTGGGTTTTTTTTACTGGAAATTGCCAACTTAGGGCTTACATTATAATTCGTCGATTATAATTTTAAGAAAAAAAATGGTACCGTGGGAAAAAACGAGTTTTCTTTTAGTTTTTTTCACATTTTTACTAATATCTCGACTTGTATAGCTTCGATTCAATTCGTTGATAGTTTCTATTATTCCTTATTCTCCTCCTGTTAATTCTTTTTATATTTTATTACAATTGCCTTTCGAAATAAAACTGAAAAATTTTAAAAATCGACGTAAATACATAGACTCTTATGGGACCTAATTTTACCTTTATATTGTGCCACTCGTATAAATCGTGGAAATTTTTGTTATTAGGCTTTTTTACTAGTTTTTGAATGGTCTTTAACCAGAAAAAAGAAATTTTGAATTCGGAGCATATTTTGAAAAAATTGTCATTTTGACCCCGGATTTTGTACGAAAATCGAAAAATGCAAAGAAATAGGTTTTTCGTTCATTTTAGAGTCAAATTGGTAATAATCTTTTTTAAAGATACTCTGAAGTAGTACAGGATAGAAAAATAAAAAATTAAAATTTTTCCATAGGGTTCTTGATAATTCGATATTTATGTTTAATAGTTTTTTCCAATTTTCTCCGATTGTATAATAGCTAGAACCGATTCGTTTTAACGCACGGATACCTCGTAATATTTCCGAAAACTTTTGTTTAAGACAAAAAGTTGTTAGAGTTATATTTTATTTATAAAAAAATAAAAACCATTTTTTTAAAATTTTTCGTGGGTATACCCCTTTCGATTTTCGACCAAAAAAAAAAAAATTTTTTCTTGGGTTTTTTTTGTGAAAATTACAAGTTTAGGGCTAAAACTAAAATTTGTCATAAATTATTTTAAGAAAAAAAATTATACCGTGGGAAAAAACCAGTTTTCTTCTGTTTTTTCCACATTTTTACTTATATCTCGGCTTCTATAGCTTCGATTCAATTTATTTATGGTTTTTTTTATTTCTTATTCTTCTCCTGTCAATTCTTTTGATATTTTATTACTATTACATTTTAAAATAAAAAGAAAAATTAAAACAAATCGACGTAAAATCCCGTTTGTTCTATTTCAATAAATAGACCCTTATGGGAACTTCTCTCTGAATTTGGTATTTATGGTTTATTTAGGATACAACTAATAAATTATGACAGATAACTGACATTTGAGTGTCAGCCTAGGTCACGTGACTACCGTAACTTTTTTGCTATTGGTCCGATTCTGTTCGAATTTGGTATTCAGGCTTTATTTAGAATACAATTAATATACTTTCACAGATATTTGAAATATAAGACAGTATATTGACACACAACGCGACTATATAACAAATTATGGTTCTTTGAAGCATGATACCCCAACCACTGGTCATCTCTTTCCTTGGTATACGTTGGTACACTTGATAGTTTTTGTTTTTTTTTAAGAAATCCTTTATAGGCATTCATAGACAAGACCTTAAGGTTCCAAACTGGTCCCCACGGACCAAAAGTATAGGAGCGAAGCGACTATACTTGTTATATAGTCGCAGACTATATTATGCACGCCACGTCGGGCCCGAAAAATCGTGTTTTTTTGGAAATAAAAATTCATATCTTTGGCTGTATGGCTAGCGAAACGATGAAATTTGGCATAGGGTCTCTCAACACATTGGGAATAATGGATCCGTAAACAATTTTTTTTTCCGGTACCACCAAACGGAGCGGTACTGTCTCAAAGTCAAAAATTCGTAAAAAAATTGGTAAAAATCGAGTTGCTCACGAGATCTCAATTTTAAAGCGTTCAATCGAGTTGAAATTTTCAGGATATAAGGGTTCTTGGGGCTTACGTGTCTGTATACTTTTTGGGCCCGATCGGTATACAGGGTGAGTTGTTATAAGCGAACAAAAGTGACTAAAAAAAAAATTCAAACTTCTCCAGAGGCTAAAAAAAAATTTTTATAAAAAAAGTGTTTCGGCGAAAAGACTTCGTTTTATAAGAGATTTGACATACTTGGAGCTTTTTTTTGTAAAAAATTTATTTTACGAGTTCTGGCATTTTCAGTTTTTTAGGATTTTCCGCCAAACGATACTTATTTTGGGAAAATTTTTTTTTTCAAAAAATAACTTCATCCTTTACCTTTTATATGCCATATAACCGAAATTTTTGGGAACCATACAGGGTGAGCAATAATGAACTTTACCCATGAAGGTCCGACCCGAAAATCACATTTTATTTAATAACTTTTTAGTGGTTGCACCTGGACAATTTATATTCTCAGGCATTAAATACTTTAATAACCCCATTATTTGTGTAAAATTACAATCTTCCAACTTTAATAGGTTCTGAGCAATTCGAATTTTCGCGTTTAATTCATTTGCCGCGTCCCTGTACATGGTGAAAAGATCAGACATCGTCTAAAAGATCCGAAATTTTGTTTTACAACACATACTAAAATTTCAGGGTTCCAGCGATAGTACAAGTACCCGAAAAATGCGATTTTATGAAAAAAGTCCATTTTTTTGCGTTTTTGCAGGTAATTGGAGGTGTCAACCTAAACTCTGATGAAATGGCTAGTGGAAACAATACTTTGACGCATTGTGGTTACAAATTTTTTGCTCGTAACAGGTGGCCGGGACTTGGTTGGGTTTTTTGTAAAATTATGAATGAAAATGAACCGGAAACGATCAGGGAAAGGAAGCACCGAATCAGAAAATGAATGGGCTTTCCGAATCTGTGCATATCAATTGGGGAAATTGTGTATTGCGGCCAGGAAAATTCGGCAAACATTTTGACGTCTTCGAAAAATGCCGTTTTTTTGAAAAGTCAGTGGTTTTATACCGGGGTGAGACGAAATGAAATTTGCCCGATTATTTTATTAAAATTATTCGAATATATACACGGGTCAGTCGTAATGATCTATTTAATTGAAAATAAAAATTTAGATATTAGGTGAGTTTTTACTATTTAGTTTATTATTAATAAATGTTTACAATTCTTAAACATTGCTTTTGGGATATAAATAAAATTTTTTTGAAATTATTGATTTTTAAGGTTAGTCGAGTATCATAACTTTTTTGGTATTGGTGCGATTTGGTTGAAATTTGGTACCTAGTACCTATTTCGGATAAGATTAATAAATTTTTACAGATATTTGACATGACTATGTTTTAAGGTCACGTGACTACCTTTACTTTCTTCCTATTTGTCCGATTTGATTGAAATTTGGTATTTGGGGATTATTTAGGATGCAATTATGAATTTTTCACAGATATTTGACATTTGACTTCCAGGTCACGTGACTATTGTAACTTTTTTGCTATTGGTCTGATTGGGTTCAAATTTGGTATTTGGGCTTTATTTAGGATGCAATTATTAATTTTTGACAGATATTTGACATTTGACTTCCGGGTCACGTGACTATTGTAACTTTTTTGCTATGAGTCCGATTGGGTTCAAATTTGGAATTTGGGGTTTATTTAAGATGCAATTGTTGATTTTTTACAAAATTTTAAAATATTGAGTTCTAGGGTCACGTGACTATCAAAATTTCCTATTTGATTGAAATTGGCTATTAGATGATATGTATATATTTGTAGATAATATTTTGTATTACCCTATTCCTTTTATCTTATTTTGTTAAATTATTTCTTAAATTTGCCTTTAAAAAAAAAATTAAGAAATCATCGGTTCGAATACATAGGCTTTAAAGGGAACTTATGTTCCCTCGTAATATTGTGGCATTATTATAGATTTTGAAAAACAAACCATTTTTTCGCAATTTTTCATGGCTATACCCCTTTCGATTTTGGAGCAAAAAAAATTTTTTTTTTCTTGGGTTTTTTTTTCTGGAAATTGCCAACTTAGGACTTACATTATAATTTGTCGGTCATCATTTTAAGAAAAATAAATTATACCGTGTGAAAAAACCAGTTTCCTTTTGTTTTTCCCACATTTTTACTAATATCTCGACTTCTAAAGCTTCGATTCAATTCGTTGATGGTTTCTTTTATTTCTCATTCTCCTCCTGTCAATTCTTTTGATATTTTATTACTATTACTTTTCAAAATAAAAAGAAAAATTAAAACAAATCGACGTAAAATCCCGTTTGTTCTATTTCAATAAATAGACCCTTATGGGAACTTCTCTCTAATTTTGGTATTTATGGTTTATTTAGGATACAACTAATAAATTATGACAGATAACTGACATTTGAGTTTCAGCTAAGGTCACGTGACTACCGTAACTTTTTTGCTATTGGTCCGATTCTGTTGGAATTTGGTACTCAGCCTTAATTTAGAATACAATTAATATATTTTGACAGATATTTGAAATATAAGACAGTATATCGACACACAACGCGACTATATAACAAATTATGGTTCTTTGAAGCATGATACCCCAACCACTGGTCATCTCTTTCCTTGGCATATAAACGTTGGTACACCTGATAATTTTTGTTTTGTTTTAAGAAATCCTCTAAGGCCCATCACTGACAGGACTTAGAGGTTCCAAACTGGTCCCCACGGACCAAAAGTATAGGAGCGAAGCGACTATACTTGTTTTTTTAAAACCTCTCTAATTTCCTCGACTGTGGAGATCATGTCCAAATCGCGGATAAAAAAGGTTTTGGTTTGCCCTTTGCCAGTAGCCCGAACCTTCACGTCTCCTAGGATTTTTGCCACTTCTTGTTTGGTTTCTTTTATCCGAACATTGTCTCTTAATTTTAAGAGCAGGTTTCCATTCGCGGTTCTCCGTACCTGCTTAATAGCACCCTCGATATTTTCGGTTGCCTTTGCTCGCAGAATCTGTAGCATATCTGCATAGGATTTTCCTTGTTTTGGCTCTATGATTAGAGCTTCCCCTTTCTGTCGTTCACCTGTTATCTTTGGTATAGAGCTCATGGTGCACAATATTCTAATTTTTTCCACGCTGTTTCTAAGGACACATTCAGCCAGTTTTCTAAAAGTTCTTGGGTCTATTTCTGTTGGTGAAAGAATTGTGATATCTACTACTTTTAATTCCATCGTTATTTCTCGTAGTTGCTTTAGTAATTCGAAGATTTTTTGTTCTTCCTGTTTGTTATCAGTGTAAAGTGCCGTAACTGTTTTTGTCTTATTTTTTCCGTCGCCTCCTGTTCTATATTTTACAGTTTCTTCAAGGGTAAGGTAGGCTCCTCCTTCACATTCGATTGGTTCTTCTTCCCAGAACTCCGGGAATCTGTTAGCAGCCTCAAGAATCAGTTTTTGTTTTTCTTCGGCCAGTGGGAAATCTTTACTACAAAAGAGGAAAAGGTGATCTGGTCTTCGTCCGATTGTGGATTTTTCGGTTAGCTCCGTTGCCTGATAGATAGTTGGGGACCATTTTCGTTTAGTGATTTCCTTGCAGATTTCAAAATCGTCCAGGTTCATACCCTCTAATGAAAGTACTTCTTCCTCTGCTTCTTTCTCCATCTCTGCATGTTTATACATTTTTAGTTCCTTTGTGAGTTTTTCGTTTTGGTTTTCAAGCCGTTCTGCTTTTTTCCTTAGTGTGTTAATTTCTGAGTCTTTTTCCTGTGTTTGATGTCTGAGTTCTTCTAGTTGTTTTGTTTGTTGTATCTCTTTTCTGCTTTCTTCTACTTCAAGTTTTTTTACATCGATTCGCATCTTCTCTATCATATGTCTTAGGTCGGATGCGTAGTTTTTTACTGTTTTGTGTACGTTTTGATTTGATACTCCAAATTGAACTAACTCCGCCACTTTTCGGGCAATTTCGTCCACCTTTTCGCGCAGTTTACTTGTCTTACACTTAGATGCGCTGCATTCCCTCTTAGATATGCCAGTTTGTTCGCCAAATGATACATCACTGAGTTTCCTTTTCTCCTGTATCTTCTCAAAGAACTTTTCGGTTTCTCCCGTGTTTCGTCCTTCCGATAGGACTGACGAGGCTGAGCCTCTACGTGACAGAGGTGGAGATCTCTCTATAGAGTCTCTTCTCCTAAATATCTCCTTTTCTTCGTTTGCCAGAGCTCCTGTGCGTGACTCTTGTTTTGTTCCAGTCGCAAAAATCTGCTTCGAGGCCTGGTTCCCTACCTCTGAAGCCGAACAGTCGAAGGCTGACGGTCGAGCGGAGCCTGTCCTAACACCCACGTTCTCGACCGGTACTGGGGTATCCCCCCCCTGCACCGTAAACTTATTATTTTCTCTAGAACTATCCATTTTTGTTTTTTTTTTTTTTTTTTTTTTTCCCCGTCTCCCCGTTCCCCCTCTCACGTCTGCCCAGATGGGGTCCGCCACCAGGGTTGGTTACGTGGTCTTGGATGATCCCATCTGGTTTCCCGGTGCTCGCCAGGCTTGGAGGTGTGAGTAGGAGTTGGATGGCAGAGGCTATGAGACTCTAAGAGCTCTGAGTTACGCATAACCATCCCATTTAAGCACCAACCCAACCCAACCCAACCCAACCCAACCCAACCCAACCCAACCCAACCCAACCCAACCCAACCCAACCCAACCCAACCCAACCCAACCCAACCCAACCCAACCCAACCCAACCCAACCCAACCCAACCCAACCCAACCCAACCCAACCCAACCCAACCCAACCCAACCCAACCCAACCCTTTTTTTTTTTTTTTTTTTTTTTTTTTTTTTATAGAGGTTTAGGAAATGCATATCTATGCACGCCCATGGTCATTGGTGTTCTGGCGACCATGGGCAGTGTCGGACTCCGCCGCAGCGACCGACTAAAACCCTTTCCTCTGTGTTCGTTCCTCTCTCTCCCGGCACTGTCCATTGTGGATATTCCTCAGGAGGAGTAGGCGTGTATTCTTGCTTCATCCGTATTACTTACTTTTATTTCTTCTCTTCTCCTTTCTTTTAATGCATTTCTTCCCTTTCTTCTTTTTCTTTAATTTCAACGATCTTTTGCATAAATTTAGTTATTTTGCTCCAACATTCTTTACTTCGTAGCATTACTTCCATGAGGGTTTCTTTTTGTAAATTGATTCCAATGTCGAGCTGTAGGTTTGTTCTTAAAGCTTCGAATCTTTGGCAGAAGAACAGCATATGTTCCGCGTCATCCTGTAAGGAGTCCCCGTACATGCACGTTGGCGAGTTTTTTCGTTTGCATTTGTACAAGTATGCCGCAAAACAACCGTGTCCGGATAAAAACTGCGTAAGACTATAGTTTGTTTCCCCAAATTTTCTGTTTACCCAGGCCGTGAGTCGTGGGATTAGCTTTCTAGTCCATTGTCCATTTTGCGCGTTTTCCCAATTAGCCTGCCATTTTTCAAGGGTGCGCTGTCTTTCTGCGGTGTTGATTTCCTTTTTTCCGGGGTCTGTAGTAATGTCTCTTTGTTTACACATTTCGTATACAGCGGCACGTTCCTCTGCTAAAAGAGTTATAGGAATCTGTCCCGATATGACAAGAGCTGCTTCAGTAGATACTGTATGATATGCGCATATACAGCGCAGTGCGAGACTTCTTTGACATGAGAGTAACCTTTTTACATTTTTTGCTGTATGTATTGCGTTTTTCCATACTGGTGCTGCGTACAGGATGATAGACTGTGCCGTATATGCCAATACTTTCCTTTTTCCTGATTTTGGTCCTCCAATATTCGGTAGCAGGGCATTTAGGGCTTTTATTGTTTTTTGTGTTTTTTCTATAGACTTTTTAATATGCGGCGTGAATGTTAATGCATAATCTAATACCACTCCTAGATATTTAAGGGTCTTGTCTGGGATGATTTCGTAGTTGTCTAGTGTGAAACGTATTTCTCTTCGATTTTTAAAACTCCATCCAAAGACCACGCAATTAGTCTTTTCTGGTGCAATTTGAAGTTTCTGTTCGTCCATCCACGACTGTATTGCATATAGTGTCAGATTTCCGTTATCGATGGTCTCCTTAATCGTGCGGGCTTTTATGATTAATGCAACGTCGTCTGCATAGCATATTATATCTATCCCTGGTGGTCTCGGAATTGACATTACGTCATCGTACAATAAATTCCATAACGTAGGACCCAAGACGGAGCCTTGGGGCACTCCAGCTTCGACGGTAAAGGTTGTATGCCTATTGACCCTTACTGTTCTGCCCGTGAAATAGGAACTAATTATTTTGATTAGGTAACTTGGGATATTCCTGGTGTTTAGTTTCTCAATTATCAATTTCCAGTTGGCTGTATTGAAGGCGTTTTTAACATCAATGCTTATCAGGGTAACTATTTTATCTTTGTTTTGTTGTACCGTGTTTACTATCCTTTCTATTGCATCTATTGTCGATCTTTTTTTGCGGAAACCGTATTGGTTTTCGTTGAAGTTCCCGGACATTTCAATGTGTTCGCAGATTCTAGCCGTTATTACGTGCTCCAGTACTTTCCCCAGTACATCCAAGAGCAAAATGGGTCTGTACTTTTTCTCCTCGTCATCTGGCTTGTTGGGTTTTTCCAGTAAGATCAGCTTGGATGTCTTCCATTGGGAGGGAAAGTAACCTGTTTTAATGCATTCTGTAAACAGCCTTCTGAAGAATTCCATATGACTTAGGAGCATCGATTTAACGTCAGTTGGTAGAATTTCATCCGGTCCTGGAGCCTTTCCTGGCTTTATTCTCGAAACAGCATTTAGAAGCTCCTCCGTGGTCACTTCTGGTCCTTCCGCACTTAAGGTGATTTCCGGCAAGGTTGATTTTGGTGATGTTATAAAAAGACTGTGAAAAATTCGCTCTTTTTGTTCTCTTTTGAGCCATAGTCTTGGTCCAGTGAATCTCAGCTGTGCTCTAATTATCTGGTAGGCTTCCCCAAAGATGTCCTGTTCTAGGTTACTGCATAGATTCCTCCACTTTTCCTTTTTTGCTTTTTTTATTATGTTTGCCAGGGTTTTTCTAGAGGCCTTATAGGATTCCGATAATTGTTGTCGTCTTATTTCGTCTCTTGTTTCCCTCTGTAATTCCCTTCTTTTCTTTTTTAGATCGACCATTTCCTGTTGGATGCCGTCGTCCCACCAGTATGGCATCTTGAAGTTAGAATCTGCTCTGAAGTTACGCCGTGATGCTTGGTAAGTATTGATAATTTTATTAATTGTACTTTCTGTGTTTTCAGGGAGTTCTCTTTCAGCGAGGTAAGCGAGTTTTCCTTTGAATTCGTCCGCGTTTAACTTTTTTACAAATTTGCAGTTTTCCTTTTTAAGTGTTTCTTGTACATTAATTTTAATAAGTATACTTTGGTGGTCGCTGAGGTTTTCTTCATTGTTTAAGACTTGCCATTGGTATCCTTTGCTAATGACGTCTTCAGAGACGAAGGTGAGATCTATAAAAGATACTCCATTTGGACGTATCAATGTGGGATGGTTACCTTCATTTATACAGAACAAGTTCAATGATAGTGCCATGTCGTACAAAATTTCCCCTCTGCGGTCAGTGGATTGACCCCCCCATATTCTGTTCTTAGCGTTGAAGTCCCCGCATATCACCAGTGGTCTTTTCTTGTTGAGATGCTGTTGTACGTGGATGAATAGTTCGTCTAGGGCAATTTGAAACATTTGTAGAGAGTAGCTGGGCGGGATATAGACAGAGTATAGATCTATAGAAGCCATTTCAGTATAGACAAAGTTTTCGGTTTTTGCATATGAGAATGTAGGGATACTTAGTTGCGGTTTTGCATTGCATTTAATAGCACAATTTATTTCTCTTCCATCGGACAGAAAGACTCTTCTATTTCCAGATTGTGCCATCTTTTTGTTTGGCTCCTGTATGCATAAGACGTCACAATCCAGTTTTTGTGCGAGGGCCTGTATCAAGTTTTCGGATGCAGATCTCCTGTTTACATTTGTTTGTAAGATTTTTATGTTTTGGGAGGGCATTTTAATGTTCCAGTAGGGTTTTAATTAAGGAGAAACACACTGCTCCCTTTTTCCCGGTTTTGGAAGTTAGCAGCGGCTCCTTTTTTCCTTTCAAGGCTAAGAGCCTTTTTGAAACTCGTACATTTGGATGTTCCGGATTTATGCCCGAAGTCGTTGCAAGAAGGGCAATACTCTTTTTCCTCGACACATTCTGCTTTTCTATGTCCTGTGGCTCCGCAGCGGAAACATCTATTCTCCATATTATTTTCTCTTTCCGTGCAGCTTTTTGCTTCATGTCCATATTGCCAACATCTATAGCATTTCTCAATTGTTATCCTTTCCTGAACGCGACAGTCAGTAAGCCCGATCCGGATATGTGTTTTTTGTTGAAGTACTTCGGCTTCTGGTTCTTCCACACTGAGTACGGCAGATTTGCTGCCATAAGAGTTCTCATACATGGATATATTAATATTGTTCTGGACATCGGGTATTCCTTGTTTTTTTAAAACCTCTCTAATTTCCTCGACTGTGGAGATCATGTCCAAATCGCGGATAAAAAAGGTTTTGGTTTGCCCTTTGCCAGTAGCCCGAACCTTCACGTCTCCTAGGATTTTTGCCACTTCTTGTTTGGTTTCTTTTATCCGAACATTGTCTCTTAATTTTAAGAGCAGGTTTCCATTCGCGGTTCTCCGTACCTGCTTAATAGCACCCTCGATATTTTCGGTTGCCTTTGCTCGCAGAATCTGTAGCATATCTGCATAGGATTTTCCTTGTTTTGGCTCTATGATTAGAGCTTCCCCTTTCTGTCGTTCACCTGTTATCTTTGGTATAGAGCTCATGGTGCACAATATTCTAATTTTTTCCACGCTGTTTCTAAGGACACATTCAGCCAGTTTTCTAAAAGTTCTTGGGTCTATTTCTGTTGGTGAAAGAATTGTGATATCTACTACTTTTAATTCCATCGTTATTTCTCGTAGTTGCTTTAGTAATTCGAAGATTTTTTGTTCTTCCTGTTTGTTATCAGTGTAAAGTGCCGTAACTGTTTTTGTCTTATTTTTTCCGTCGCCTCCTGTTCTATATTTTACAGTTTCTTCAAGGGTAAGGTAGGCTCCTCCTTCACATTCGATTGGTTCTTCTTCCCAGAACTCCGGGAATCTGTTAGCAGCCTCAAGAATCAGTTTTTGTTTTTCTTCGGCCAGTGGGAAATCTTTACTACAAAAGAGGAAAAGGTGATCTGGTCTTCGTCCGATTGTGGATTTTTCGGTTAGCTCCGTTGCCTGATAGATAGTTGGGGACCATTTTCGTTTAGTGATTTCCTTGCAGATTTCAAAATCGTCCAGGTTCATACCCTCTAATGAAAGTACTTCTTCCTCTGCTTCTTTCTCCATCTCTGCATGTTTATACATTTTTAGTTCCTTTGTGAGTTTTTCGTTTTGGTTTTCAAGCCGTTCTGCTTTTTTCCTTAGTGTGTTAATTTCTGAGTCTTTTTCCTGTGTTTGATGTCTGAGTTCTTCTAGTTGTTTTGTTTGTTGTATCTCTTTTCTGCTTTCTTCTACTTCAAGTTTTTTTACATCGATTCGCATCTTCTCTATCATATGTCTTAGGTCGGATGCGTAGTTTTTTACTGTTTTGTGTACGTTTTGATTTGATACTCCAAATTGAACTAACTCCGCCACTTTTCGGGCAATTTCGTCCACCTTTTCGCGCAGTTTACTTGTCTTACACTTAGATGCGCTGCATTCCCTCTTAGATATGCCAGTTTGTTCGCCAAATGATACATCACTGAGTTTCCTTTTCTCCTGTATCTTCTCAAAGAACTTTTCGGTTTCTCCCGTGTTTCGTCCTTCCGATAGGACTGACGAGGCTGAGCCTCTACGTGACAGAGGTGGAGATCTCTCTATAGAGTCTCTTCTCCTAAATATCTCCTTTTCTTCGTTTGCCAGAGCTCCTGTGCGTGACTCTTGTTTTGTTCCAGTCGCAAAAATCTGCTTCGAGGCCTGGTTCCCTACCTCTGAAGCCGAACAGTCGAAGGCTGACGGTCGAGCGGAGCCTGTCCTAACACCCACGTTCTCGACCGGTACTGGGGTATCCCCCCCCTGCACCGTAAACTTATTATTTTCTCTAGAACTATCCATTTTTGTTTTTTTTTTTTTTTTTTTTTCCCCGTCTCCCCGTTCCCCCTTTCACGTCTGCCCAGATGGGGTCCGCCACCAGGGTTGGTTACGTGGTCTTGGATGATCCCATCTGGTTTCCCGGTGCTCGCCAGGCTTGGAGGTGTGAGTAGGAGTTGGATGGCAGAGGCTATGAGACTCTAAGAGCTCTGAGTTACGCATAACCATCCCATTTAAGCACCAACCCAACCCAACCCAACCCAACCCAACCCAACCCAACCCAACCCAACCCAACCCAACCCAACCCAACCCAACCCAACCCAACCCAACCCAACCCAACCCAACCCAACCCAACCCAACCCAACCCAACCCAACCCAACCCAACCCAACCCAACCCAACCCAACCCAACCCAACCCAACCCAACCCAACCCAACCCAACCCTTTTTTTTTTTTTTTTTTTTTTTTTTTTTTATAGAGGTTTAGGAAATGCATATCTATGCACGCCCATGGTCATTGGTGTTCTGGCGACCATGGGCAGTGTCGGACTCCGCCGCAGCGACCGACTAAAACCCTTTCCTCTGTGTTCGTTCCTCTCTCTCCCGGCACTGTCCATTGTGGATATTCCTCAGGAGGAGTAGGCGTGTATTCTTGCTTCATCCGTATTACTTACTTTTATTTCTTCTCTTCTCCTTTCTTTTAATGCATTTCTTCCCTTTCTTCTTTTTCTTTAATTTCAACGATCTTTTGCATAAATTTAGTTATTTTGCTCCAACATTCTTTACTTCGTAGCATTACTTCCATGAGGGTTTCTTTTTGTAAATTGATTCCAATGTCGAGCTGTAGGTTTGTTCTTAAAGCTTCGAATCTTTGGCAGAAGAACAGCATATGTTCCGCGTCATCCTGTAAGGAGTCCCCGTACATGCACGTTGGCGAGTTTTTTCGTTTGCATTTGTACAAGTATGCCGCAAAACAACCGTGTCCGGATAAAAACTGCGTAAGACTATAGTTTGTTTCCCCAAATTTTCTGTTTACCCAGGCCGTGAGTCGTGGGATTAGCTTTCTAGTCCATTGTCCATTTTGCGCGTTTTCCCAATTAGCCTGCCATTTTTCAAGGGTGCGCTGTCTTTCTGCGGTGTTGATTTCCTTTTTTCCGGGGTCTGTAGTAATGTCTCTTTGTTTACACATTTCGTATACAGCGGCACGTTCCTCTGCTAAAAGAGTTATAGGAATCTGTCCCGATATGACAAGAGCTGCTTCAGTAGATACTGTATGATATGCGCATATACAGCGCAGTGCGAGACTTCTTTGACATGAGAGTAACCTTTTTACATTTTTTGCTGTATGTATTGCGTTTTTCCATACTGGTGCTGCGTACAGGATGATAGACTGTGCCGTATATGCCAATACTTTCCTTTTTCCTGATTTTGGTCCTCCAATATTCGGTAGCAGGGCATTTAGGGCTTTTATTGTTTTTTGTGTTTTTTCTATAGACTTTTTAATATGCGGCGTGAATGTTAATGCATAATCTAATACCACTCCTAGATATTTAAGGGTCTTGTCTGGGATGATTTCGTAGTTGTCTAGTGTGAAACGTATTTCTCTTCGATTTTTAAAACTCCATCCAAAGACCACGCAATTAGTCTTTTCTGGTGCAATTTGAAGTTTCTGTTCGTCCATCCACGACTGTATTGCATATAGTGTCAGATTTCCGTTATCGATGGTCTCCTTAATCGTGCGGGCTTTTATGATTAATGCAACGTCGTCTGCATAGCATATTATATCTATCCCTGGTGGTCTCGGAATTGACATTACGTCATCGTACAATAAATTCCATAACGTAGGACCCAAGACGGAGCCTTGGGGCACTCCAGCTTCGACGGTAAAGGTTGTATGCCTATTGACCCTTACTGTTCTGCCCGTGAAATAGGAACTAATTATTTTGATTAGGTAACTTGGGATATTCCTGGTGTTTAGTTTCTCAATTATCAATTTCCAGTTGGCTGTATTGAAGGCGTTTTTAACATCAATGCTTATCAGGGTAACTATTTTATCTTTGTTTTGTTGTACCGTGTTTACTATCCTTTCTATTGCATCTATTGTCGATCTTTTTTTGCGGAAACCGTATTGGTTTTCGTTGAAGTTCCCGGACATTTCAATGTGTTCGCAGATTCTAGCCGTTATTACGTGCTCCAGTACTTTCCCCAGTACATCCAAGAGCAAAATGGGTCTGTACTTTTTCTCCTCGTCATCTGGCTTGTTGGGTTTTTCCAGTAAGATCAGCTTGGATGTCTTCCATTGGGAGGGAAAGTAACCTGTTTTAATGCATTCTGTAAACAGCCTTCTGAAGAATTCCATATGACTTAGGAGCATCGATTTAACGTCAGTTGGTAGAATTTCATCCGGTCCTGGAGCCTTTCCTGGCTTTATTCTCGAAACAGCATTTAGAAGCTCCTCCGTGGTCACTTCTGGTCCTTCCGCACTTAAGGTGATTTCCGGCAAGGTTGATTTTGGTGATGTTATAAAAAGACTGTGAAAAATTCGCTCTTTTTGTTCTCTTTTGAGCCATAGTCTTGGTCCAGTGAATCTCAGCTGTGCTCTAATTATCTGGTAGGCTTCCCCAAAGATGTCCTGTTCTAGGTTACTGCATAGATTCCTCCACTTTTCCTTTTTTGCTTTTTTTATTATGTTTGCCAGGGTTTTTCTAGAGGCCTTATAGGATTCCGATAATTGTTGTCGTCTTATTTCGTCTCTTGTTTCCCTCTGTAATTCCCTTCTTTTCTTTTTTAGATTGACCATTTCCTGTTGGATGCCGTCGTCCCACCAGTATGGCATCTTGAAGTTAGAATCTGCTCTGAAGTTACGCCGTGATGCTTGGTAAGTATTGATAATTTTATTAATTGTACTTTCTGTGTTTTCAGGGAGTTCTCTTTCAGCGAGGTAAGCGAGTTTTCCTTTGAATTCGTCCGCGTTTAACTTTTTTACAAATTTGCAGTTTTCCTTTTTAAGTGTTTCTTGTACATTAATTTTAATAAGTATACTTTGGTGGTCGCTGAGGTTTTCTTCATTGTTTAAGACTTGCCATTGGTATCCTTTGCTAATGACGTCTTCAGAGACGAAGGTGAGATCTATAAAAGATACTCCATTTGGACGTATCAATGTGGGATGGTTACCTTCATTTATACAGAACAAGTTCAATGATAGTGCCATGTCGTACAAAATTTCCCCTCTGCGGTCAGTGGATTGACCCCCCCATATTCTGTTCTTAGCGTTGAAGTCCCCGCATATCACCAGTGGTCTTTTCTTGTTGAGATGCTGTTGTACGTGGATGAATAGTTCGTCTAGGGCAATTTGAAACATTTGTAGAGAGTAGCTGGGCGGGATATAGACAGAGTATAGATCTATAGAAGCCATTTCAGTATAGACAAAGTTTTCGGTTTTTGCATATGAGAATGTAGGGATACTTAGTTGCGGTTTTGCATTGCATTTAATAGCACAATTTATTTCTCTTCCATCGGACAGAAAGACTCTTCTATTTCCAGATTGTGCCATCTTTTTGTTTGGCTCCTGTATGCATAAGACGTCACAATCCAGTTTTTGTGCGAGGGCCTGTATCAAGTTTTCGGATGCAGATCTCCTGTTTACATTTGTTTGTAAGATTTTTATGTTTTGGGAGGGCATTTTAATGTTCCAGTAGGGTTTTAATTAAGGAGAAACACACTGCTCCCTTTTTCCCGGTTTTGGAAGTTAGCAGCGGCTCCTTTTTTCCTTTCAAGGCTAAGAGCCTTTTTGAAACTCGTACATTTGGATGTTCCGGATTTATGCCCGAAGTCGTTGCAAGAAGGGCAATACTCTTTTTCCTCGACACATTCTGCTTTTCTATGTCCTGTGGCTCCGCAGCGGAAACATCTATTCTCCATATTATTTTCTCTTTCCGTGCAGCTTTTTGCTTCATGTCCATATTGCCAACATCTATAGCATTTCTCAATTGTTATCCTTTCCTGAACGCGACAGTCAGTAAGCCCGATCCGGATATGTGTTTTTTGTTGAAGTACTTCGGCTTCTGGTTCTTCCACACTGAGTACGGCAGATTTGCTGCCATAAGAGTTCTCATACATGGATATATTAATATTGTTCTGGACATCGGGTATTCCTTGTTTTTTTAAAACCTCTCTAATTTCCTCGACTGTGGAGATCATGTCCAAATCGCGGATAAAAAAGGTTTTGGTTTGCCCTTTGCCAGTAGCCCGAACCTTCACGTCTCCTAGGATTTTTGCCACTTCTTGTTTGGTTTCTTTTATCCGAACATTGTCTCTTAATTTTAAGAGCAGGTTTCCATTCGCGGTTCTCCGTACCTGCTTAATAGCACCCTCGATATTTTCGGTTGCCTTTGCTCGCAGAATCTGTAGCATATCTGCATA
Source organism: Anthonomus grandis grandis (assembly GCF_022605725.1). Classification (NCBI taxonomy): domain Eukaryota; kingdom Metazoa; phylum Arthropoda; class Insecta; order Coleoptera; family Curculionidae; genus Anthonomus; species Anthonomus grandis. The sequence continues at coordinate 43,376 of NW_026088485.1, forward strand.
GGATTTTCCTTGTTTTGGCTCTATGATTAGAGCTTCCCCTTTCTGTCGTTCACCTGTTATCTTTGGTATAGAGCTCATGGTGCACAATATTCTAATTTTTTCCACGCTGTTTCTAAGGACACATTCAGCCAGTTTTCTAAAAGTTCTTGGGTCTATTTCTGTTGGTGAAAGAATTGTGATATCTACTACTTTTAATTCCATCGTTATTTCTCGTAGTTGCTTTAGTAATTCGAAGATTTTTTGTTCTTCCTGTTTGTTATCAGTGTAAAGTGCCGTAACTGTTTTTGTCTTATTTTTTCCGTCGCCTCCTGTTCTATATTTTACAGTTTCTTCAAGGGTAAGGTAGGCTCCTCCTTCACATTCGATTGGTTCTTCTTCCCAGAACTCCGGGAATCTGTTAGCAGCCTCAAGAATCAGTTTTTGTTTTTCTTCGGCCAGTGGGAAATCTTTACTACAAAAGAGGAAAAGGTGATCTGGTCTTCGTCCGATTGTGGATTTTTCGGTTAGCTCCGTTGCCTGATAGATAGTTGGGGACCATTTTCGTTTAGTGATTTCCTTGCAGATTTCAAAATCGTCCAGGTTCATACCCTCTAATGAAAGTACTTCTTCCTCTGCTTCTTTCTCCATCTCTGCATGTTTATACATTTTTAGTTCCTTTGTGAGTTTTTCGTTTTGGTTTTCAAGCCGTTCTGCTTTTTTCCTTAGTGTGTTAATTTCTGAGTCTTTTTCCTGTGTTTGATGTCTGAGTTCTTCTAGTTGTTTTGTTTGTTGTATCTCTTTTCTGCTTTCTTCTACTTCAAGTTTTTTTACATCGATTCGCATCTTCTCTATCATATGTCTTAGGTCGGATGCGTAGTTTTTTACTGTTTTGTGTACGTTTTGATTTGATACTCCAAATTGAACTAACTCCGCCACTTTTCGGGCAATTTCGTCCACCTTTTCGCGCAGTTTACTTGTCTTACACTTAGATGCGCTGCATTCCCTCTTAGATATGCCAGTTTGTTCGCCAAATGATACATCACTGAGTTTCCTTTTCTCCTGTATCTTCTCAAAGAACTTTTCGGTTTCTCCCGTGTTTCGTCCTTCCGATAGGACTGACGAGGCTGAGCCTCTACGTGACAGAGGTGGAGATCTCTCTATAGAGTCTCTTCTCCTAAATATCTCCTTTTCTTCGTTTGCCAGAGCTCCTGTGCGTGACTCTTGTTTTGTTCCAGTCGCAAAAATCTGCTTCGAGGCCTGGTTCCCTACCTCTGAAGCCGAACAGTCGAAGGCTGACGGTCGAGCGGAGCCTGTCCTAACACCCACGTTCTCGACCGGTACTGGGGTATCCCCCCCCTGCACCGTAAACTTATTATTTTCTCTAGAACTATCCATTTTTGTTTTTTTTTTTTTTTTTTTTTTCCCCGTCTCCCCGTTCCCCCTCTCACGTCTGCCCAGATGGGGTCCGCCACCAGGGTTGGTTACGTGGTCTTGGATGATCCCATCTGGTTTCCCGGTGCTCGCCAGGCTTGGAGGTGTGAGTAGGAGTTGGATGGCAGAGGCTATGAGACTCTAAGAGCTCTGAGTTACGCATAACCATCCCATTTAAGCACCAACCCAACCCAACCCAACCCAACCCAACCCAACCCAACCCAACCCAACCCAACCCAACCCAACCCAACCCAACCCAACCCAACCCAACCCAACCCAACCCAACCCAACCCAACCCAACCCTTTTTTTTTTTTTTTTTTTTTTTTTTTTTTTTTTTTTTTTATGGGGTGTAAAATACCTTTACGTAGACTTGTTATCAAGTACTGTGGGACTCAGAGTCTTTGATGGTTAAGATCTCCACTACCCACTAAACATCACCCCGTCCTGCACCTCCTCGCTCCGGCACTGTTTCCTAGGAAATATTCCTCAGAGTGAGGGTGCTTTTGTCTTTTTTCTCTCTGTTTAACCTATTTCTTCCCGTTCTTCCTTCTCTTTTATTTCTACCATTTTTTCCATCATCTTCTTTATATAATTCCAGTTTTCTCTATTTTTTAACATCGTCTCTATTAAGTTATCCTTTCTTAGGATTGTGTCTGTTTCTATTTCCGTACTCGTTCTTAGCCTTGAAAATCTTTCGCAATGAAACAGCATATGTTCAGCGTCATCCATTTGTGCGTCTCCATACATGCAAGTTGGTGTTTGTCTTTTTTTGTATTTGAATAAATAGCTCCCAAAACAGCCGTGCCCCGTCAGGAACTGTGTCATACCATAAACCACCTGTCCGTGTTTCCTATTCGCCCACACCCTGATATCCGGCATCAATTGTCTTGTCCATTTGCTTTTTTCATTCGGTTGTTCCGTTGCCGCTGACCAGTTTCTTTGCCATCTCTCTAGCGTTAGTAATCTTTCCTCTGAAGCTATTCTGGATTTTTCTACTTCTGTTGGATTCTCTGCCTTATTTCTTGCATAGATATTAGCTCGCTCTTCTGCTAAGAGGGTAATTGGTACTAAGCCTGCAATAGCTAGAGCTGCGTCTACGCTGACTGTGTGGTATGCGCTTATGCACCTCAATGCAAATTTTCTTTGACACGACAGGAGTTTATTTTTATTTCTAGCAATTTTCGTGGCTTCGTGCCATGCGGGGGCCGCGTATAGAGCAATGGACTGCATGGACATAGCCATGACTTTCCTTTTGAAGCTGGATGGGCCTCCTATGTTTGGAAGGAGCGCGTTTAATGCCTTTGTTGTTTTCTCAACCTTTTCAGTGACTGTATTAATATGTGAGCTGAAGGTCAGGCAGTAATCCAGTGTGACTCCTAGATATTTTACGGTCTTCTGGGGAATTATGTCATGGTCGTCCATCTTAAATCTGATATCTCTTCGGTGTACGTAGCTCCAAGAGAATACGACAGCCGATGTTTTTTCAGGTGCTACGCTTAGTCCGTTTTTTGTCATCCAGCGGCTAATTTTTTGTAGTGCCCTGTTCCCTGCCTCAATGGTTTGTTTAACCGTTGCCGCTCTAATCAGCACCGCTAAATCGTCTGCGTAGCATACGGTTTCTACAGGGATATCGACACATTCCTGCATGACGCTGTCGTACATTATATTCCAAAGGGTGGGTCCTAGTACGGATCCCTGAGGAACTCCGGCCCCTACGTCACTGATGCTTTCCCTGGTTATTTGAATTTTGCGATTTTCGAAGTAGGATATAATCATGTTTACTAAATAATTGTCGATACCTCGTCTTTTTAATTTTGTAACAATAATGTCCCATTTAGCCGTATTGAACGCGTTCTTAACGTCAATACAAATTAAGCTCACAATCTCTCTGGGGACCCTCTTGACCTGCTCTATAATTTTTTTTATAGGATCTACTGTGGATTTTCCTTTTGTGAATCCAAATTGGTTCGGGTTTAGTCCGCCGTTTCTCTCGATTTGAGTCTTTAGTCTCTCATTGAGGATGGTTTCGAATGTTTTTCCCATAATGTCCAGGAGGCAAATGGGTCGATAAGTTTTTTCGTTTTGTTCTTCTTTTTTTGGTTTTTCCAATAGAATTAGTTTTGCTTTTTTCCATTTGTTCGGGAAATAGCTCGCCTTTATACATTTTGTGTATAGGGAACAGAAAAAATCTTTATTTTCATTAATTAGGGTCTTGACGTGCTCTGGTAGCATCGTGTCCGGCCCTGGGGCTTTTCTTATTCTTATTCTTCCTGCAGCGTACGTCAGTTCTTCTGCTGTAACTGCAGGTGGAGTGATAGACGTTTCGCAATTTAATTTTGCGATTTCCTCCGGGGGACTGGTGACGAATAAATTATCAAATATCTGTTTTTTGTTTTCTTCAGTTAATGCTATTTTTGGTGGTTGTCGCTTCATTTGCCCTTTTATTATTTGATAAGCTTGTCCAAATATGTCGTTTTCTAATTTGTTGCAGAGTTCTTTCCATTTGTTTTTTTTTGCCTTTTTTATTTTTTTTGTTAATTCGCGCCTGGCTTCTTTGTATATAGTTCTGAGAAGTTCTCTATTTTCGTCATCTCTTGTTTCTCTCAGGAGACTTCTTCTCGCTTCTCTGGTTTCTTGGATACTGCGACTAATTTCTTCGTTCCACCAATATGGGAGTTGATAATTTTCATTTGTTCTTAAACGTTTTCCTGCTTTTCCGTATATTTTGTGTATTTTTTCTATTTGTTGGTCTATGTCCATTCCAGAGTTGTTCCTTTTTAGTTCTTCGAAGCCTTTTTTTAGCATGTCTGTGTCTGTGTAGTTTATGTATGTGTGCTTTCTTTCTTTATTTCCGATTTGAATGAATATATAGCGATGGTCACTAAGGCTTTCTTCGTCCAGTACTTTCCAAGTAACCCCTGCTTTGAATATGTTTTCTGAGACAAAGGTCAGGTCTATATACGAGGATCCGTTTTTCCGGGACAGAGTTGGGAGTTTTCCGTCATTTAGGATAATTAGACCTTGGGACATTATTGTTGTATGTAGTAACTCTCCCCTCGCGTCGGTTTTGTTGCCTCCCCATGCCGTATTTTTTGAATTGAAGTCTCCACACACAATGACTCCCTTTGATCTTTGGGACAGCTTTTGCCTTACATCAAGAAAGAGTGTGTTAAGGAATTCTTCGAAGGTCTGGATGGAACTGGCTGGTGATATGTATACAGAGTAGACAAAATTGTTGCCTGTCTGGATGCAGGTAAAGTTGTCAAAACTCTCCATCCTTGAAATAAGCGTTTGGTTTCTGCTTGTTTTTGTGATTCTTATCAGCGTATTTATATCGGGTTCATTTGATTTGTAGGTATAAGGTCCACTTATTTTTGATTTCTTCTTGTTCGGTTCCTGTATACATAAAATGTCGCAGTCCAATCTTTGAGCTATCGCTTCTGCCAGATTCTCTGCAACAACTTTTCTTTGCGTATTTGCTTGTAGTATTTTGATTTGTAGTGGGGACATTTCTTAGTATTGGCAGAAATTTTTCACAGGTATGTTTTCTAGCACCAAACAGAAGTTATATCGCACAGGTAAGTTTTCTACTTGGAAGTAGGTATACGTTTTCACAGGAAAGTTTTAGAGATTTATCGCAGGTAAGTTTCTTTAAATATTACAGGTAGGTTCAAATAAGTAAAAGTTTTATACAGGTAAGTTCTAAAGTTTTAAAGTTTTTTAGGTTCTAGAGTTTATATCACAGGTAGGTCTGAAAGACTAGTATCACAGTCGCTAGTCCCCGGGTTATTGCAGGTTCTATCACAGTCGGTTGTTCTATCACAGGTGTTTTTAACAGTATTATCGGTTTGATTACTGTCATGTATCGTGGAATTATCATAGTCGTTTATCCGAGTCTTTTCATTCTCACTGCTGTATATTCTTTGGTTCTTAGCGTATGATGATCTTCTTATGGTAGCGAGGGCCCTTTTGAAGGCTGTACATTTCCCTGTTCCATACTTGTGTCCCTTTGTATCGCACAGGGGACAAAATTCATCCTTAACGCATGCTCCTGACTGATGACCTTCTTCTCCACACCTGTAACACAAGTTACTCCTGTTTGGCCCATCGCAGTCCCTCACGTGATGTTCGTAGGACCAGCACTTCGAGCATTTTGTAACTTGCAGCCTTTTTTCTATATTGCAGTTCGCCATGCTTATTCTTATGTATCGATGCTGTGCTAGTATTGACGCCTTCTCCTTACTTATGTTAATAGTTGCTGCAAGGGTGTTATCACGATTTGGCCTGAAATCGCTTATTTTTATTTCGTCTTCATTTAGATCCCCAACTTTTCCCTCTATTGCTGTCCTAATCTCGTTTTTCGTTGTGGTAATCTCCATGCCTCTTACGTGAAAGGTCTCATTTAAGTTTGTCTCCCTCACTCCACTAACACGAATTTTAGCATTTGTAAACTTTTTATTTACGGCTTCTTTGATGTATTTCACTGCCTCCTTATTTTGTTCAGTAACGATTATTAGTTTCCCTTCCTTTGTAGTTCGTAGGGATTTTATTGATTTGCTTGCAGCTGTATTTATTAAATTTGTTTTAATACCCGTCACCAATGTCTTTATGTCTTCTTTATCTTCAATTATTAGCGCGCACGTTGAGCGCTCTTTATTTTTAGTTATTTCAGCCTCTTTTACATTTGCGCTTGTCGTGTATATCGTCAGATTTGTATCCGTATCGTAGAAAATCATTTCACACATTTTTCTGAGAGTCTCCAGGTTACATTTCTTGATATGATGTAGAGCTACGTGTTCATCGTCTGCGGTATCCTCTTTAAGCCTGATAAGTTTTTCGAAAAGGTCCTCTTCAGTGCCCTTTAGTGATATTTTTACAATTTTCTGGCATGATGTGTCCACCCGGTTTGTGTACTTCACCTTCGTGATTCGCTTTACCACTTCATATTCTTCCCCGATTTCACGTAGTTCGGGGAATCGGTTTCTGTATAGTCTCTGTATGTATTTGTCCATAGGAATATCATCATTTTCCACAAGCACTACTTTTACCGTGGTGTCTTTTGTGTCTAGCGGGTTTCCTATCTTAGTTTCTGTTCTGTTGTAGCATTTATTTGACCATTTTAAATTTTTATATTGCCTCCATGAGTTTAAGTTCCTTTCTTCCGGCATTTGGGTAAGTATATTCTCCTTTCCCGTCATCCACGCTCCTGTTTGTGTGCCTATGTTTCTTGTTTGTGTTCCTCCCCCTAGGTCTTGTGTATTTGTTTGTGTGTCTGCGTCTAATATCAAAACTTCTGGTTTGCTGTACCTATGTGCCTGTAGCCATTTCTGGACTGCGGCTCCTTGTAGTACAGCTACCTGACGTTTTAGTTTGATCGTTAATTCTTTTATTTCTTTTTTTGTGTTTTGTTCAATGTAGTTTTCCATTTTCTTGGAGATTTGTGTAATTGCTTCTAGTGCATCATTCACTACAAATGCCTCCGGGCTTTCCCTTTGTTTGTATGGGCTTTTTTCTTCTTCCATTGAGAGCTCTAGCCTCTTTCTTTTTGCCTGCTCACAGCCTTCACTAATTGAGTTTCTTCTTTGCAAGAATACAGCTGTCAGAAATTTATTTTTCATTTCTGCTGTCTGTCCTTTGTCTGTGTTTATTCCAGTATCTTTGCTAAGTATCCGAGCCTGGTCTCCTACCCCTGATACTTGACGGTTATTGGCTGACGGTCGGGGAGGGCCCGCCCTAGCACCCCCATCACCGACCGGAACTGGGGATCCGACCCCCTGCTCCGTAACTTGGATTCCTTTGTTTGTATCTGTCATATTTTTGTTTGTTTTTTTTTTTTTTTTTTTTCCATTTCCAGCCGGGTCAATATAGGATAGGTCCATTTTTTTTTTTTTTTTTTTTTTTTTTTTAGGTGTGGAAGGATGGGGAAGATGAAGGAACCTCCTAGCCCTCGTTTCCTAATAGCGTCGGAGGGGAGAAGTGGTTGCTGCCAGGCAGCGGACCGTGGGAGAAGGATTACCTTAGAGGGTAAGTAGGGAAGAATTTAGGGAAGCATGTTTTGGAGACGCCTCAGTGAAGCGCCCGAGCCGTCCTTAGCAGACAGACGTCCATCCTTGCGCTTTTGTGCTCAAGGCTGGACGGCCGTCTGAGCCCCCTCCACCAGCGTCAAGGTCCAGCGGCTCCTCAAGGGGGACCCAACCCAACCCAACCCAACCCTTTTTTTTTTTTTTTTTTTTTTTTTTTTTTTTTTTTTTTTGATATAGCGATGGGAATGCCTTTACGCAGACCAGCACCCGATGTTGGAGGTTTTTTTGAGCTGGTACTGTGGGACTCGGTTGGCTCCGCCAGACCAATACCCACTAAACCCACCGCTGGATGTAAGCAATCTGCCAGTCATCCCTTCTCCGGAAACCGCCGCTAGGCATTACTTCGGAGGACATTCTTAAGGCTTTGTTTGTATGTCAAGTTGCTCTCCTGTGTTCTTCTTTCTCTTTTTCCCTCATAATCTCCCTTAGCATTGTGGCGATGGCATCCCACTTTTGCTCACTCTCCAACATAAGTAGGTTGACATTTTCAGCTGTCACGATAGTTGCGCATACCATATTTGCTCTGATCCTGATTTCTTCAAATCTTAGGCATCCAAAGCAGGTGTGTGCCGGTGTGTCGATTTCTGGGCAAAACCAGCATGTGTCGTCATGTGTTTTGCGTATCTTCGCTAGATAAGTTCCGAAAACTCCGTGGCCCGTCAATGCTTGCATCAGATGGAAATCTACATGGCCCCATTTGCGGGTAGACCAGTCTTTTATGTTAGTGATGAAAGTTTTGGCCCAACCATCATATTGCTCCCATCTACGTTGCCATTTTGCGTAGAGTTCTTTTCTAATTTCCCTGCCAAATTGCTTTCCTCTATTGTGTAATTCTACTCTTTCAGTGACTAGGAGACTAATGGGCGGGGTTCCAGCTATTGCCAGAACAGCTTCAGTGTTTACCGTTCTGTAGGCAGAGGTGATCAAAATTGCGAGTCTTCGGTTAACATTTTCCAGAATCTTTCCATATTTTTTAATTCTTATAACATCACCCCAAATTGGAGCAGCGTACAAAATTGCAGAGATTACAGTCGTTCTGAGAAGAGTTCGTTTGGGACTTTTTGGGCCCCCGGTTTTTGGCATTATACCAACTAAAAGGTTTGTCATTTTATTTGCTTTTTCTGCTATTTTTAGTATGTGTGTTTTCATTTGTAGATCCTTGTCTAAAAAGACTCCTAAATACTTGGCCCAGTTTGTATTCTTCACCAAAGTTCCATCTATATTTATTTCTAACTCGCGTACCTTTCTTCTACCCTCGATAATGAGTGTCTCGGTCTTGTTTGGCTCTACAAACAAATCCATATTATTAAGGTGTTTGATGACTTCTTTGACCGCATATTGGCTTTTCTCTTCTAAGAGGACTCTATTCCGTGCCCGCACCACTATGGATAGGTCATCAGCATATGCGATTAAGCTAACTCCATCCTCCATCTTTAGTCGAAGGATTGAGTCGTAAAAAACATTCCATAGGAGTGGCCCAAGGACGGAACCCTGGGGAACTCCGGCCGTTACATTATGTACCTTTCCATAAGCAGTTACAATTTGCCTGTCACTCAGATAAGAGTCTATGATTGCTTGGAGGTATTTCTTGGTATTTCCAGCTGCCAGTGCATTATTGATGTGTTTCCAAGACGCAGAGTTGAAAGCATTTTTGATATCAAGCATTATCATGACGCAGAATTCCTGGTTTTTAAGAGCCTTAAGTTTTATATTGTCTCTTATTTTTTTAACTTGGGAGATGGCATCGATCGTGCTTTTTCCTTTCGTGAAGCCATATTGTTTTTCACTAATTAGTCCGTTGGTTACAGCTTCGTCCATCAATCGTTTTCTTATTAGGCATTCATAGACCTTACCAGCTGCATTCATAATACACAGAGGCCTATATGTCGAAGCTCCAGCAACGCCTTTCTTAGGTTTTTCAATCAGGACCAGTCTTGATATCTTCCAGATCTTAGGAAACTCTCCAGCAGCTAAACATTGGTTGAAGAGAGAGAGTGTGAGCTCAGTATTATTTGCCATAAAAATCTTGACAATTTCAGGGCTTAAAAGGTCCACACCCGCCGCTTTTTTCACTTTAAGTTGTTTTAGTGTTTCGTCAAGTTCATCTTTGCTAAATAGCGGACAGTCATCTGGCTGTAAGTTCCAGTTGCGTTTAGCTTCTAATTTGTGATTTGGAAAGAGAGTTTTGACTTGCTGTTCGACAGTCTTCTCATCGGGTCTGTTTGGGCTTTTTAGTTTTAATCTAGTGGTAGCAATTTGGTACGCTTTGCCCCAGATATTTTCTTCAAGTTCATTGCATAAATCCTTCCATTTCTGTTGTTTGCTTTTCTTAATTTCGTTTTTTAATAGTTTTTTGATTTCGTTGTAACTGGCTATTGTGTCTTCTGTTAACCTATTTTGTTTTTTTAGTCGCATAACTTTCCTTCTTTGTGATAGACAGTTTTTTCTTAGGTTCTTGATGGAGTCGTTCCACCAGTAAGTGGCTTTACGATTGGTGTAGTTGGTGCTTATTTGTTTAAAATTTTTGTTGCATAAGTCCCTGATTTTTTTTGTGTAATCTTCTGGACTAACGTTGACGTCTGCAGGAGCTGACCAACTATTGGCATCATCGGCAAATTTTTTTAGTTGTTCGGGCGTAACTTTCCACCCACAAATCTGTTCGGGGCTAGGTGTTTTATTGATAGCGATACTTGACTTCATTATTTCGAAATATATTGAAAGGTGGTCGCTCAAGTTTTCTATTTGATCCTCCAGCCTCCAGTTTGCAATTTTTAAGTTTATTAAGGGTGATGCCAGAGTGAAGTCGATGCGCGAACTGCCCGTGGTACTAACAAAAGTAGGCTCGTTTCCTTGGTCAGCAACTATTAGTCCCTCCGCCGCTATCCAGTCAGAGAGAATTTGTCCCCTATAGTTTTCTGATCGTGATCCAATCAGGATTGTTTTTGCATTCAGATCTCCAGAAATAATCATCTCTTTGTGTAAAGTACGTCTATGAAGACTTATTTGGTACAACAACTCTTCTAGCGCTTCATCATCCTTATTTGGAGACAAATAGACTGAGTACACAACAAGGTTTTCCAATTCTACAGCCGCAAAGCCATGTCCTCGAAATACATTAAGGATTTTAATCCCCCGGTTTATATATATGAAAATGTCACAGTCATTATCGCAGATAAAGTATTTGCTAAGTGATCTGTTAGGTTCCTGCCCTAAGACAATGTCCAAATTTTTTTCAGAGATTTCATGAAAGAGTAGGTCGTGAGCAGCCTTACATCTGTTTATATTTAATTGTAGTACTTGGAATGTTATTGTTGGGAGTTTATTAAAGGTGGCTGGGACCTGATTTGGCTGTTTTCTCTTTGACTTCTTCTAGCATATGAAATGGCTCTTTTGAACGCTGTGCATTTCCCAGATCCTAGTTTATGACTCTGTTTACATAAAAGACAATTTGCAATGTTGTTACACTCTTTAAAAAAGTGTCCCTCGTATCCACAGTTTGTGCACATTTTGGTCCTGTCTGGTCCTGTGCATTCCTTTGTTAGGTGGTCATAAGCCCAGCACCTGTAGCATCTATTTATCTCGATTTTTTCCTCCACGCTACACCTGGTGATCCCGACCTGTAAACACTGGTTGGTGAGAAGTGGTCCAGTAAGTGATTTGTTTATCACCAGCGTGGCAGCAAGAGTGTCTCGAGCATTTGGTCTTAGTGAACTTAATTTGAAGTCCTCTCCCTCTCTTAATGGTCCAGTTAATTCCTCTATTGCTTCTATTATTTCCTCCTTGGTGGTTGTAATGTCCATACCGCGTATATGCAGTACTGATTTTTCAAGTGGGCTGTCAGCTTTAATCCTAATTTTTGTTAGTTGTGTTTTCTCTTCTATCGATTTTTTTAGATTTCTAACTATTTCTTCGTTTTTGTCTGTAATTATTATTATGTTATCATTTCTTGTTTTTTGGATGCTTCGTATTATTTTTGCTTCCTGTGTCTTTTTTAAGTTTTCTTTTAAGTTTTTTATTACGTTTTCTGCCAAGGCATTTCCTTTGTCAATTATCAGGGCGTAGGTGTCTCGGTTCAGATTGGTCCTGGTTACTTTCTCTTTTTGTAGATCTTTTTCTGTATTTGTGTAAATAGTTACACAGGTATTTGAGCTGTGGAAAATAGCTTCGACCATTTTCCTGAAACTGTTGATATCAAGATTTTCTATTTTATGTATAGCAACATTTTCATCCTCCTCTGTTGCCTTTTTTAGTTTTAACAGTTGTTCCCATAGATCTTCATCATTATTTCCCCGGTCCATTCGAATAACTTTTTGGTTGGTAATTTCCCTTTTGGATTTCGTGGTGGTTGTGGTCGTGCGTTCATATACCTCAAATTCGGAGTCAGCGTCAGCGATTTCTGGAAATCTATCCCTAAAAAGAAGCTGAATGCTTCTAGACATCTCTCTATCATTTGAGTTGACCAGCACAGCTTTCACCGTCGACGGCTTGGTTTTTAGAGGGTTTCCCATTTTGATATCTGTATTAGTCATTTTTTTCTCGTCCCATATTTTTTTTGCGGCGTGTTTCCAATCCTTGTAATTTTTTAGATCTTCAATGCAGATTTCCTTTTCTTCATTTCCTTTCCAGGCTATCATAGCTGTTTGGGTGCTTGCTTCGGTTTTTTCATGCGATTCAGACATAATATCTGCTATCCTGTCTAGATCTACTGTTCTAATTAACCTGTGGATTTTTTCAGTGCTGTCCTTTATGTCTCTTCTAGTATTTTGATTTACTTTTACTATGTTCACTAGGCTAGATATTTCGTCCCTCAATTTTTTGAGAGTCTTCAAGGTTTCGTCATCTTTCTGTTGTTTTGGTGTACTTTCCCTTTTCCTTATTGCTGGGTTCTCGACTCTTTCCTTGTTCTGCAGGCTGTCGTCTGTTAAAAGACATTCCAGTTTCTGCTCTTCTGTTCTTTCGTTTTTTGTTTCCGGGATGTTGGGCGTTCCCGGTGGTGTTCTTCTAACTATGCTAGATCTCCTACCAAAGTTTTCCATAAGTTTAACTTCAAATTCCTTATCAAATGGTTGATTGTCCCCCCCAGAATCCTTGGGACAGCCTTTCACGCAGAAAGGGTGGGATTCCCCGGTTTCCCCGGAACCCACCTGGGGTAAATTTTTAGTTTTATCTCCCATCTTTTATTATTTATGCATTTTATACCTCCTGCCAGGTAGTACCGTTTCCATCGCCAGGTCATCATCGTCAATCCATGTGTTTGCTTGTTTTTTTTTTTTTTTTTTTTTTTTTTTTTTTTTTTTTTTTTTTTTTTTTTTCGAGGAGCTGCTAGACCTTGTCGTTGGTGGAGGGGGCTCAGACAGCCATGGGTTTTTGAGCCATATCTGGGGCAAGATCCCATGGCTACCTGCTAAGGACAGCTCAGGCGTCTCAACGGAGGCGTCTCCAAAAAAGCTTATCCAAAATACTCTCCCTACTTACCTTTTAAATGACTCCTTATCCTTGGTTAGCTGCCTGGCGGCGACCACTTCTCCCCTCCGACGCTATTAGGCAACGAGGGCTAGGAGGCTCCCATTTTCTCCACAACTCCTACCTGAAAAAAAAAAAAAAAAAAAAAAAAAAAAAAAACCCAACCCAACCCAACCCAACCCAACCCAACCCAACCCAACCCAACCCAACCCAACCCAACCCAACCCAACCCAACCCTTTTTTTTTTTTTTTTTTTTTTTTTTTTTTTTTTTTTTTTTTTTTTTATAGCGATGGAAATGCTCTCTTATGCAGACTGTCTACAGGCATATGATGTTGGGCGCCAGAATAAGTAACTCTTGTGGCAGTGTGGCGTTTCCCGCCACATTTGTATTGTTTTTTTTTTTTTTTTTTTTTTTTTTTTTTTATTGTAGTCAGTACTGTGGGACTCGGATTAGGACCATACCCACTAAAACCACCGCTGTGCTCCTCGTCTTCCCCGGAACTATTCATCTCTGAATATACTTCAGGAAGAGACGTTGTCCTTCTTTGTTTTATCTATCTTCTATTTTTATCTTCTATTTTTTATCTTATTTCTTTTGATCTTCTTCTTTCCGTTCAACCATTTCATATTTTGGCTTATGCAGACTGGTTACTGGCATATGATGTTGGGCGCCAAAGTTAGTGCCTCTTGTGGTAATGTGGTGTTGGGCGCCACATTTGTATCCTCCACGCTCTGAGTATACTTCTTTGCTCTTTTAAACCTCTATTTCTTTTTCATCTTTTTCTTTCTGTTCAATCATTTCTTTCATCATTTGACTAATTACTTCCCAGTTTCTTTTATTTTTTAACATGGTTTGGATTAGGTTTTGCGGGCTGAGACGTGTTTCTACGCTCAGCTCAGTTTGCGTTCGAAGGCGATTAAAGCGTTCACAGTGAAAAAGCATATGTTCAGCTGTATCATCTTCGCTGTCTCCATACATGCACGATGGATTCTGCCTTCTCTTGTACTTGTAAAGATAAGCTGCGAAACATCCATGACCTGTTAAAAACTGTGTTATTGGGTAGGTTATGCTACCAAATCCTCTTTTTAGCCATTGTTCCACGTTCCTGATTAGAGTTTTCGTCCATAGCGCAGTTTCTTGTGAATGGTTCCATTTCACTTGCCACTGCTCGATTGTCGTTTTTCTCTCTTCTTTCTCAATTATTCTATTGTCTTCTTGGCGTAGGTGTGTGCCCATATCTCTCTTTCTAGTGGCGATTCGTGTCCGTTCCTTTACAAGTTCTACTATGGGTATTAGGCCCGCCAGGAGGATGGCTGCATCCGAGGAGACCGTATGAAAGGCACATATACATTTGAGTGCTATCATTCTTTGACAAGAAGTTAGTCTGGATGCGTTTCTTGCTGTATATATTCCGTTGCTCCAGATTGGGGCCGCATACAGGACAATTGACTGAAATGCCATAGCAAGTACTCTTCTCTTTGCAGTCGTTGGGCCTCCTATGTTTGGAAGTATTGCACCGAAAGCTTTAAACACATTATTGGCTTTCTTGAGAACTTCACCAATGTGTGGTGAGTATGTCAACTGGTAGTCCAGAGTGACACCCAGATATTTAAGGGTTTTTGTGGGGTTGATAGTGCTCTGGCCAAGTTTGAATTTTATTTCCCTTCTATTTTTGTAACTCCATCCAAATACAAGACAAGTTGTTTTTTCGGGGGCGATTTCAAGTTTGTTCTCTTCCATCCACGAGTTAATTGCATACAGTGTAATATTTCCCTTGTATATTGTCTCATCAATTGTGTTTGCAGTAACGATCACTGCTAAGTCGTCAGCATAGCAGATGATTTCAATCCCTTCTGGTTTTGTTATTTTCATAACGTCGTCATATAAAATGTTCCATAGATTCGGTCCTAAAACAGAACCTTGGGGAACTCCTGCCTCGACGTTGCGTAGTGCCCTTCTGTGCACTCTGACGGTTCTGTTTGACAGATACGACGCAATCATTTTAATTAAATAAGGTTGTATGCCTTTGTGCACCAGCTTTTCTATAATTATGGTCCAGTCTGCCGAATTGAAGGCGTTCTTTACGTCGATGCATATGAGCGATGTAATTTTATTTTTGTTGGATTCAACTATATTTGTTATTTTTTGTATCGCGTTCAAGGTTGATCTTTTTTTACGGAAGCCGAATTGATTTTCATTTAGTCCTCCGGTCCTTTCGAGATCCTCACATAGCCGCGACACTATGATCTGTTCCAGTGTTTTCCCTAGAATGTCCAAGAGAAGGATTGGCCTATATTTTTTTCCGGTGTCTTCTGGTTTAGAGGGTTTTTCTAGCAGTATGAGTTTGGACGTTTTCCATTGCAGTGGAAAGTAGCATTTTTTAAAGCACTCCGAAAAGAGTGCTCTAAAGAACTCCGGTTGACTCTTTAATATTAGTTTTGCGTCCGCTGGGAGCATTTCGTCTAGGCCGGGGGCCTTTCCTGTTTTTATTTTTTCTATGGCATTTATAAACTCCATATGGCTCACTCCAGGTCCTTCGGTTTCCGTTTCTTCATTTGGTACTATGCATCTCGGCGACGTGACAAAAAGTTTATTAAAAAGCTCCACTTTTTCGTGGTTTTTTAGGCAAATTCGTGGTCCATCAAAGCGCAACTGGGATCTGACGATTTGGTACGCCTGACCGAATATGTCGTGTTCTAGCTCCCTACACAGATTCTTCCATTTTTCTTTTTTGGCTTTTCTAATTTTTTTTGTTAAAATATTTCTGGATTCCTTATATGTTGCGTATAGTTCTTCCCTACGAAGCTGATTTGTAGTTTCTCTTTGTAATGTTCGTCTTTTCTTTTTCAGGTTCAAGATCTCTTGCTGAATTTCATCGCACCACCAGTATGGCATTTGGAAGGCGGAGTTTGCCCGGAGGGATCGTCGCGAGGATTGGTAAGTATGAGTTACTTTGTTAATTTTTTCTTCTAGGTTCTCAGAGTTGTCATTTTCGACCATGTAGGTAAGGTTTCTCTCAAGATTGTCTGTGTCCACTCTTTTGATAATTTTGCTTTTGTTTTTTCTAATTGTTCCCTCTATGTTTATTTGGATCATTACGCTGTGGTGATCACTTAAATTCACCTCGTTTTCTAGAACTTCCCATTTGTATCCTTTAGTAGCAATATCTTCTGACACAAAGGTGAGGTCAATATAGGAGATTCCATTTGATCGTACAAGCGTGGGACATTTTCCGTCATTTAGACAGATGAGATCTAGTGATAAAGTTGTTTCGTGCAGGATTTCGCCTTTACGATCGGTTGCTGTTCCGCCCCACAGCCTGTTTTTAGCATTAAAATCTCCACAAATGGTTATTGGTTTTTTGTTCTTTAGAGCTTGTTGTTTAGCGTGGACGAACAGTTCATTTAAGGCGTCTTGAAAGTCTTGGAGCCCGTAGCTTGGTGGTATGTACACTGAGTAAAGGTTTAAGAATTCCATTTCGATGTGTACAAAGTTTTTGGATTTTGTGTACGAATAAATAGGAATATTTGATTGGCTGAGTACGTTCTTTTTTATCAGACAGTTTTTTTCTATTTCATCAGATGTGAAAGTATTTACATTTCCTCCTGCTGCCATCTTTTTATTCGGCTCTTGTATACACAGGATGTCGCATTGAAAAGTTTGGGCTTGAGCTTGCACTAAGTTTTCGGATGATGATTTTCTGTTAACGTTACATTGGAGAATTTTTAATATTTGTGTTGACATTGTGTTTCTTTTATGTATTTTAACTCCTTTTTTTTTATTTTATTTTTTTTATTTTTAGGTTTCTTGTGTAGAGGGGTAACTTTTCCTTGTGTATTCTCTTTGGTATTGGATGACTCTTTTTTTCCTTTCTAGGGCCAAAGCAGTTTTAAAACTTGTGCATTTGGAAGTTCCGGCCTGATGGCCTTCTTTGTTGCAGGATGGGCAGAACTCTTTTTCTTTTTTACAATCTATTTTTTTGTGACCCGTGTCCCCGCATCGGAAACATCTGTTTAACATGTTTATTTCAGTTTTTTGGCAGAATTTTGCTTCGTGTCCGAACTCCCAACATTTGTAGCACCTTTCCAGGTTTATTCGCTCTTGTATGCGGCAATCTGTTAGTCCGATTCTCACGTGGGTCCTTGTTTGCAGAGCCAGGGCGTCATTTTCCCCGATGGAGAGAACAGCTGATTTACCCCCAAAAGGATTTTCATTTAGCGTGAGTTTGACATTCTTCCAGTCCTTTACTAATTTTTCTTTAGTAAGTATTTCCCTTACTTCCTCTTCTGTAGAGACAATATCTAGGTCTCTTATGTAAAATGTTTTTGGTGTTGCTCCTCTTCCAGCCACTCTAATTTTTGGATCGCCGAGAGCTTTCTCGATTTCATTTTTTGTGTTTTGTATCATTGTGTTTTCCCTAAGTTTCAGGAGTAGATTTCCATTTGCAGTTTTACGTACTTGTTTTATTGATGTTTCTATTGTTTTATTTGAGTTAGTTCTTAAGGTTTGTAGCATGTCAGCGTACGACTTCCCATGGGTCGGCGTAATGATCAGGGCTTCCCCTTTAGGCTTTCTTTCTGTTTCTATTTTCGGCATACTCCCTTTAGCACACCATATGTTGACCTTATGGACGCAATTCGTCATGACGCATTCTGCCATCTTTCTAAAGAGTTGTGGATTCATTTTCGTTGGTGGGATAATGGTTATATCTGTAGCTTTTAGTTCCTGGGTAATTTTTTGCGTTTGTTTTAAGAGTTCATATATATTTTTGTTTTCTTCTTTTTCATTTTCTTGCGCAGTAAAGAGTGCCGTAATAGTTTTTGTTTCTTCCTTCCCTCCTTCTTTGCCTCTGACTCTGTATTTTTTTCGTTCTTCTAGGGTAAGGTATGATCCCCCGTTGCAGTCTGTGGGAGTTTCTTCGATTAGCTCTGGGAATCTATCTGCAAATTCTTTTGTTAGACCTATGTTATCTTCTGAGTTTTGTTCCCTTTTATAGTACAGAAAGAGATGATCTGGTCTACGGCTTATTGAATTTTTTTCTTCAAGTTCTGTAATTTTGTATGCTGCTGGGGCCCATCTTTTTTTTATTATGTTTTCGCAACTCTGATAATCTTCTATTTCATATCCCTCTAGACCCTCAATTACCCTTTCGATCTTTGTTGTAAGTTCTGTGTGTTCTTTTAGTTGTGTTTCTAAGTTATCGTTTTCTTTTTTCAGCATTATGTTTGTCCGTTTTATTTCTTCATTTTCAGATTCTTTAATGCGGATTTGAGCTTGTAGTTCTTTTACCAGAATCAAATTGTCCGCTTCTTTTTTGTTGCATTCTGCCTCTAATCTATTTACATCTATGCGTGTCTTGTCTACTAGCAGCTTGATATTTGTAGCCAGAGATTTTACAGCCTTATGTACGTTCTGATTTGTTGCACCAAAACTTACTAATTCGTTTATTTCTTTGGATAGACCCTGAATATTGTCCCTTAGTTTATTTAGCAGAGTGACGGGTTCTTCACTACGCTCCCTTTTAGATTCCTTTGTCTGATCTCCAAATGATACATCTCCTAGTTTACGTTTATCTTGGATTTTCTCAAAAAAGCGTGTTATATCGATTGAATTTGCGTTGTCTGAAGGGAGGACAAACTTGCGCGATGCAGGCGGGGATCTTTCAATTGAGTTTCTTCTTTTAAAAACTTGCTCTATGTTCCACTCTAGAGCATCCTCTTTTTTCATCAGGTTTTGTTTTTCCAGGTCCATGTCCGTAGCAGTTTTAGTTTTTTTTGAGGTCGGGCAGCCGCCCTCGGGGGTAGCCTCATTCCCCGAGGGTTTTTCATCCGAGGCGTGTCTTTGAGTCGACATTCATAGACTGATTCCTTTTGAGCCGTAAGGTTTCGGGCTGGAATCAAGCCCTGCGAGGTATAGTACTCCAGGCGTTAGAGCCTCGCTGGACCACTACTTCTCATGGTCTAACGCTGGGAGGGGGCTTTTTTCGCCAATCGGTCCCCTGACCCGATGGCGTGATCGCTCGCGACACATTTTAACCCCTGTGTCATACAGACCCTCAGCGCGAAAGACCTTGGCCTTGGGGTCCCTCCTCCTTTATCCGGGCTTGGGACCGGCACCAGCGCACTGACCTACTATGTTCAGCCAGCACACTGGAGGCGGAGTTAACCCAACCCAACCCAACCCAACCCAACCCAACCCAACCCAACCCAACCCAACCCAACCCAACCCAACCCAACCCAACCCAACCCAACCCAACCCAACCCAACCCAACCCAACCCAACCCAACCCAACCCAACCCAACCCAACCCAACCCAACCCAACCCAACCCAACCCAACCCAACCCAACCCAACCCAACCCAACCCAACCCAACCCAACCCAACCCAACCCTTTTTTTTTTTTTTTTTTTTTTTTTTTTTTTTATAGAGGTTTGGGAAAATCTGTGTGCAGACCCCCCTAGCATTGGTTTTCTAGCGCTAGGGGGAGTGTGGGGATGGGAAAGCCAATCAAGGCGTGTTCCCGACCCACTAAAAACCCTTTCCTCTTATCGCATCCTCTGAAGCAGCTGCCTGGCACCGTCCGTAAGGACATAACATCGGGCGGCTACTATGCGTTGACCTTTTTCTTTTTTCGTCATCTGTCATTCACATCATTGTCCAAGTGTTCTTTCCTCCCTCTCCTTGCACTGGACCATGGTAGTCATTAGTTTTGCCAGAACGTTCCAGCTTTCGCTGTTCCTGAGCATGATCTCTGTTATGTTTCGTGTGCTAATCTCCTCGCCAATTGAAAGCTCGGCCTCGATTCTGAGATGGGTAAAGCGACAGCATTCGAACAGCATATGTTCGGCTGAGTCGCTATCGCTGTCTCCGTATATACAGGATGGACTATTTAGTTTCCTGCATTTATGGAGGTATTGCGCAAAACAACCATGTCCAGTCATAAACTGTGTGATTTCATATGTCATATCACCATGTTTCCTTTCTATCCATGGTCTAAGTTGTGGGATCAGCTGTCTTGTCCAGTTTGCCACTCCGTCCGGTCTTCTAGCCATCCACTCCTCCTGCCAGAGGTCGATTGTTATCTGTCTTTCGTTTTTCCTAATCATGTCTTTTTCTGGGGTAGTGAGGTTTCTGTTGGATACTCTTTCGAATACTCTCGCTCGTTCCTCTATGAGCAGCGTCACCGGCACCATTCCGGATACCACCGCGGCTGCCTCTCCAGAAACCGTGTGGTAGGCCATGCAGCACCTTAAGGTTACCTTTCTTTGACATGACAGCAAGCGTTTTCTGTTTCTAGTAGTTCCTAGAGCTAGTTTCCAAGCGGGGGCGGCGTATAGTAGCGTTGACTGTACCGCCATTGCCATTACTCGGCGCCTTGACATTGAAGGTCCTCCCACGTTTGGGAGCAGAGCGCTTAAGGCTTTGATAGTCTTGTTTGTTTTTTTGATAATATTTTCCACATGGTTTGAAAAGCTGAACATATAGTCTAGTGTAACCCCTAAGTATTTGAGACTTTTTTGTGGAACCACTGTGGTGTCGCCTAACTGGAATTTTATCTTCCTTCTGGTGGTGTAGCTCCAGCCGAATGTGATGGCCTCTGTTTTTTCAGGGGCCAACGTCAGTCCGCGCAGCTCCATCCATATGTTTGCTGTTCCTAAAGCCCTATTTCCCAGTTCCATTACTTCCTCCTCCGTCCGGGCAATTACTAGGAGCGCCAGGTCGTCAGCGAAACAGATTGCTTCCACGTCGCACGCCAAAGAGATTGTCGTAATTATGTCATCGTACATGTCGTCCCACAAAGTCGGTCCAAGCACCGCCCCCTGCGGTACGCCCCCAAAGACTTCACGTTTTTCGTTTTTGTCCAACAGCACGTACCTAGCCCTCAGGTAGGAAGAAATGATATTTATAAGCCCGCTTTCAATTTTTCTTTCCCGGAGTTTTGATAGGATGACGTCCCAGCGAGCGGTGTTGAATGCGTTTTTCACGTCCACGCATATAAGTGCAGCCTTCCAATCCAGAGGTTTTCCTTTTACGCCCTCGATTATCCTTTTGATTGCATCTGTTGTCGATCGGCCCTTTCAGAAACCGTACTGATTTGGGCTTAGTCCGCCGGTGCGTTCGATTTCTAGCTTTAGTCTTTCGTTGATGATTGTTTCCAGCAGCTTGCTCATCACATCGAGTAGGCAGATTGGACGATATTTTTTGGTTTCCTCGCCTTCCTTGGCCGGCTTTTCTAGCAATACGAGTTTGGCAATTTTCCATTTTGTAGGGAAATGGCTTGTTTTCAAGCACTGGTTGAAAAGTTTTCGAAAGAATTCAATGTTGTCTGAGACCATCTTCTTTACGTGTGCCGGTAGAATTTCGTCTGGGCCTGGCGATTTTCCGATTTTTATTCTGTCTATTGCATATTTCATTTCATCTGTGGATAATTCCCTCACTGCAGTATCGTAGGGTGCAGCTAATTGTTCTAGATGGGTGCGTTCACGTGTCCGCCTTTCGGTTGTTTCAAACAGCTCACAGAATATGTCTTCTTTTTCGTCTTTTTTTAGTTGGATTCTGTGGGGATTGCATTTTAGTTGGGCTCTTACAATTTGATATGCGTCGCCAAATATGTCTTCTTCCAGTAAGTTACAAAGCTCTTTCCATTTCTTCTTTTTGGATGTTTTGATTAGTTTACTTAGTTTTCTTTTTGTTTCTTTGTAATCTTCTCCTGCACTTTGTCGTCTGAATTCGTCCCTGTTCGCTCTTAGGTAAATTCGTCTTTTTATTTTGCAGTTTTTTATCTCCGCGTCGATCTCATCGGTCCACCAGTAGGGAAGCTGCCAGTTTTGGTCTGTATATCGGCGATGACGTGAAGATTTGTGTGTTTTTTCGATGGTAAGTATTGTTTCCTTTATTCTTTCAGGATTTAGCCCCCCTGCGATCTTTTGTTCTAGTTTTGCTGAGAACTGATTTACGTCTAGGCAGTTAATGTATCGTCGGGTGCTTGTAATTTGTGAATTTTTGCCGATTTGTATGAAGATAAAACGGTGGTCGCTGAGAGACTCAACATCCTCTAGAACCTTCCAGGAGACGCCGCGGCGAAAGAGGTCTTCACTAATGATTGTCAGGTCGATGTAGGAGCTTCCGTTGTGGCGGACCAACCCAACCCAACCCAACCCAACCCAACCCTTTTTTTTTTTTTTTTTTTTTTTTTAGGAGGTTTAGGAAATCTGCTTGACAGACACCCCAGGCATTGGTGTTCGGGCGCCTGGGGTAGTGTGGGATTAGTGTCCCATTCCAGAGAGCACCGACCCACTAAAACCCTTTCCTCCTTTTACTGAGCCCGCCTGCATTGGTATCACTAAAACGCATTCTTCAATGCAGGGGGCTGGTCTAGTTCTGTTTTTAACATTTTTCCTTTTTTTTTCCTAGTAGTATTCTACATTTTCTTCAGCTATCAGTTCATCCTTGATCTTTTCATTTAGTAATGCCTCTACGAATTTTCCAATACTTTCCCAATTATTTTTGTTTTCTATCATTAGCATTATTACGTTTTCCGGAGAAATTTTGGTGCCCACCCTTCTCTCGCATTTATCCCTTATCGTTTTCCATTGGGTACAGAAAAAGAACGTATGCTCTGATGAGTCCTTCTCGCCACAGTATGTGCATTCATCGTCTGGTGTTTTGTTTATATTCATAGTGTAGTTTCTGAAGCTGCCATGTCCCGTGATCATCTGGGTAATAAAGTAGTTTACCTCACCGTGTGCTCTGTTGATCCATCTTTCGATATTAGGAATGAGTCTGGCCGTCCACCTTCCTTTTTTACTGTTTGTCCATCTACGCTGCCACGTTTGGATCGATCTTTCTCTTGCTTCTTTTTTTTCCGTGTCGTTACTTCTGAAAGTCTCCATTCTTTCGCGTATTATCAGGTCTATGGGGACTAGTTCCGCTATGACCAGTAGGGCCTCCGTTGACACGGTATTGTAGGCACTTGTTATCCTTATTGCGGCTTTTCTCTGGACACTTTCGTATTGAGCCCTATATTTTTGTTTCCTCATAGAAAATCCCCATATGGGCGCCGCGTACGTGAGAATTGATTGCGTCACCGAGAACAAGAGTCGCCTCTTCCCTGGCTTGGCTCCTCCGACGTTTGGCAGCAGCCTACCTAGGTTTGACACCGATTTGGCTGCTTTGTTGACAGTATTTGCTATATGTGTCTTAAAACTAAGTCTATTGTCTATCCATACACCTAAATATTTAATTTCGGATTTGGTTGATATGTTCTGTCCAAACACTGTGAATGTGGCTTGAGGAATGCTTTTTTGTTTAGTTAGAATTATTATTTCAGTTTTTTCAGTAGCCAGTGTTAGATGATTCGATTGTAGCCATTCCCGTATGTCGGTTGTAGCAATATCTATTTTTATTTGGATTTCCTCCAGGTTTCTGCCTACTATCGATATTGCTACATCGTCTGCATATCCAGTGAGATAGACGCCTTCTGGCATCCGCAGTTCCAACAGTCCGTCATATAAGATATTCCACAGAGTGGGACCCAATATGGAACCCTGCGGAACACCACAATTTACGTCCATTTCCTGTGTTTCACCCTCAGCCTCCAGAACAATGATTCTCTTTGTTAAGTAGCTTTGTATAATATTTTTAAGATATGCTGTCGTATCTCTTATTCGAAGTTCCTTTAATATAGCCCCCCACGGCGCAGAATTGAAAGCGTTTTTTATATCCAAAGTCATGAGCACCCCAATTTTTCTGTGCCTGTGGCTCCTTTTATTTATTTCTGTTTTTATTGGTTTAAGTGCTTCTTGAATTGCCTGCACCGTTGATCTCCCGGTCCTAAAACCATATTGCCTGTCAGAAAGAGTGAAATTTAGATTTAAATCCGTTTGTAGCCTAGCCAGTATCACGTGTTCTAGGAGTTTTCCTGCGGTCTGCAGAAGGCATATCGGCCTGTACTTCACCTCAATTTCCCTATCCTTCTTAGGTTTTTCCAACATGACCAGTTTGGCCTTTTTCCATGGAGTGGGGAAGAGAGTGGTGCCCATAAGTTTATTAAATAACGTAACGAAAAATTCGGGGGTTTGTTTTGCGATTTCTTTCACTATCTCGACTGGGATCCTGTCTAGGCCAGGGGCTTTCTTTTTTTTGAGTTTTTGTGCTGCATTTTGTATTTCTTCGGTTGTTATCATTGGGGGTAGTACGTCGATATTTTCTGGTATCCATTGGATCGTTTGTTGCCTGGGGAAGAGTTTTTCTGCCTCAGCTTTAGTTTTCTCCATAGTTAAGCTGCGATTTGTTGTTAGTTTAAGGCGTCTTGTCACTATTTTGTATCCAATACCCCAACAATCTTGTTTAACTTCTTCGCAAATTTTGCGCCAACACATCCTTTTAGAGGCTTCGATTTCTCGCTTGAGTTTCTTTTTGTCGTTTTTGTATTGTTCTTCGTCATTTTTGTTCCTTGTTTCGTCCCTTTTGTTGTTTCTTGTATACTTTCTTCGAGATATGTTGCACTTTGTTCTCAACTCAGCTATTTCTTGTGTCCACCAGTAGGCTGGTTTCTTCCCCTTTATGTATTTCCTTACAGGCATAGAAGCGTTGCAAATTTCCTTAAGAGCTTTGTCGAGGTTTTCCACTGTTTCTGGTGGTCCCATTTCTAGTTTTAGGTTTAATGCTTTTTTGAATTCTTCTTGATTAAAACCATTTATATTCCATCCTGTACATCTGGTCTGAGTCTGGTACTCCTCTGTTTTTAAAACCATCTCAAACATAATATACTGATGGTCGCTCATGGTTTCCTTTTCCGAGACCATCCATCCTTCAATTCTGCGGCCGATTTTTCCTCTGTACATTGTTAAGTCTATCACTGTTCCAGTGGTTCCTCTTTGAAAGGTCGGTGTATTTCCAGTGTTTATTACGTGTATGTCTCTCATTGCCATCCATTCGACTAGTAGGTTTCCCCGTTCATCGGCACTGTGCATTCCCCACTCTGGAGCTCGAGCATTAAAATCTCCTGTGATTATTGTATCTTTTTTTTCTCCATCTAGAGCCCGTCCAATAGCCTCTAAAGATGTCTTAAACTCTTCGATATCTGTATTGGGGGATAAGTAACAGCTATACACTACAACTTGGGTTCCGCTATCAATAGTATGTCTGTGTTTTCTTGTCTTATCGTGGCTGAGAGAAGGTCATGTGCCGCGTGGCATCTATTTAGATTTACTTGAAGAAACTTTAATTTAGTTTTGTTTGCCATTTTGAACGAATTGCGAGTAGCGTTCTCTAGTCTTAGCGATGTTTAGAGAGTTCCGGAAAGAGGGGCATCCACCCGTTCCCGCTTTATGTCCTTTCTTTCTGCATATTGGGCAGCTTTTTTCGTTGTTGCACTCACTAGCCACATGACCTTCTTCACCACAGTTTAGGCACATCTTTGATCTATCCGGCCCCGTGCACCCTTCTTCAGAGTGTTCATAAGACCAGCACCTTCTGCATTTCATCATTTTTATTCTCCTTTCGAGTATGCATCTAACTAGATCTATTTTTATTGTTCCTTGAGCTAGTAGTAAATCCGCGTCTTTTTTGTTTATTGTTAATGTTGTTGTTTGAGTGTTGTCTGCTGCTGGCCTTAGTTCGCTGAGCTTATACTCTGTGTCGCCCAGTTTTTGGTTGAGTGCGCTTCTAACCTCTTCTATATTGGTTAATGCATCTATCCCTCTAACATGAATAGATTCGTTTCCTATACCATCCTCTGCCCGCCGCACTCGATTTCCGGTCTCTTCGCTGGCTTGTTTTAAGACATCTTGGATGGTCCTATATGCGGCTTGGTCCTTATCCATCGTTATAAGTAGTTTTCCATTTCGTGTACTGCGTATACCTTGAATGTATTTCGTTTCGTCTTGACCTTTCAGTGCTGCTTTAACATCTTTTAGGCATTCCTCATATGATTTACCTTTTTTGTCAACAATTAGGGCGTAGGTATTTTTTTTCTCCTTTATTTGGTTCTCCTGTCCCCTTTTGCAGAATATTATGATTTTTTTGACATTTGTACTGCAGAACACAGCCTCGGCCATCTTCCTAAAAGTGTCAGTATGGATTTTTTCTAACTGGTGTAGAATAAGAGTTTCGTCTAAAGTTTCATTTTTAAGTATGAGTAATTTATCAAATAGATCTTTCTCGGTTTCATTAAATGTTAGTTTTATCACTAATTTTTTGACAATGACGTCCGTTTTTGTTGTTTTAATTTTTGATTCTTGTTCGAGTAGCCCAAACTCTTCTCTGATTTCTTGTAACTCCGGGTATTTATTTTTGTAGTGTCTATGTATATCTCTTTCCATTTGGGGGTCGCTTTTCCCTACTATTACCACCTTGGTGCCCTTTTCTCCAGTTTCTACCGGGTTTCCTACTAGGAGGTGCGTTTTGGTAAAAGCTTCTGACTCCCACTTTCTGTCTTTTTGATCTTTGAACTCTTCATATGACTTGCATTGTTGAACTTTTTCTAAGACTTCTTTTTTCCTCTTTTCATTTTCCATTCCTGAATTTATTTTTATTGCGTTCTCATATTTATGTTCTTCTAGCCATTCTGATATGATCTTTTGTTTGATTGTACTTGCCTGTTTTCTCATTTTCATTGCAATATCCTTTATTTCACGTTTAGTATTTTGTTCCACGTACTTTTCTAGCTCCGAGCTTAGATCCACGAATTTTTCGATTGTATTCATCAGAAGCGCAGCTGTGGGACACACTTTTGGTTCGTGCGTCTCTTGCCGTTCGTCGGGTTTTTTCGGGGTCAACTCTCTCTTCCTTTTAGCTGCGTGAAATGCTTCTTCATTTTCTTGGTTTATTTGTAACTCTGCTCTGTCTTTGTCTTTATCGTTTGTTCGAGGTGGTGATCTATGAATAGAGTCTCTTCGCTGAAAAGGGTTTAAAGCACCCTTTTCAGTGTCGAAGAATGACTTTTCACAGCCAACCGAAAAACTTCTCGTTCTGTTTTTATTTTTTATTTCTTTAGAACTTTGAAATGGGTGATTGTCCCCCCCAGAATCCACGGGACGGTCCTTTTGCAAAAAGGAGTGGGATTCCCCGGCGCTGCCGGAACCCACCTGGGGTACTAATTTTTTGTTTTTATCCTCCATTTTTATTTTTTGCAGTTTAGACCTTCTGCCAGGTATAGGATTGTCCATAGTCGTTGCCGTGTCATCATCTGTAATTTTTTTTTTTTTTTTTTTTTTTTTTTTTTTTCAGGTAGGAGTTGTGGAGAAAATGGGAGCCTCCTAGCCCTCGTTGCCTAATAGCGTCGGAGGGGAGAAGTGGTCGCCGCCAGGCAGCTAACCAAGGATAAGGAGTCATTTAAAAGGTAAGTAGGGTGAGTATTTTGGATAAGCTTTTTTGGAGACGCCTCCGTTGAGACGCCTGAGCTGTCCTTAGCAGGTAGCCATGGGATCTTGCCCCAGATATGGCTCAAAAACCCATGGCTGTCTGAGCCCCCTCCACCAACGACAAGGTCTAGCAGCTCCTCGAGGGGGAACCCAACCCAACCCAACCCAACCCAACCCAACCCAACCCAACCCAACCCCCCCGTATCAAATTTTTTCACCAAAAATTGTTTTTTTTTCGAAATCAAACTAAGTATACCAGCGTCTTATTTGGATCACCTAGATTACGAAAACACCGGGTTATAACAGGATCCGAGCAGAACTAAGGGAATGGGAGCACTTTGAAAATCATGAAAAAGTCGTTTTCGACGTCCGTTTTTGAGGCCAAAAATGGGCATCAAAAATGCCATATCTCGGCTATCGTAAGAGCTACGACCTTGCGGATGGTCTCGTTAAATTCAGAATGACGAAACTAAGACAAAACCGTTGGAATTTTTCCGATAGCTCCCATAGAAGCCGAGATATCGACCTTCAAAGTTTGGGTTTTTTCATTTTTCGGGTATACCCCCCCGTATCGAATTTTTCACCAAAAATTGATTTTTTTCGAAATCAAACTAAGTATACCAGCGTCTTATTTGGATCACCTAGATTACGAAAACACCGGGTTATAACAGGGTCCGAGCAGAACGAAAGGAATGAGAGCACTTTGAAAATCCTGAAAAAGTCGTTTTCGACGTCCGTTTTTGAGGCAAAAAATGGGTATCAAAAATGCCATATCTCGGCTATCGTAAGAGCTACGACCTTGCGGATGGTCTCGTTGGATTTAGAATGACAAAACTAAGACAAAACCGTTGGAATTTTCCCGATAGATCCCATAGAAGCCGAGATATCGACCTTCAAAATTTGGGTTTTTTCATTTTTCGGGTATACCCCCCCGTATCGAATTTTTCACCAAAAATTGATTTTTTTCGAAATCAAACTAAGTATACCAGCGTCTTATTTGGATCACCTAGATTACGAAAACACCGGGTTATAACAGGGTCCAAGCAGAACTAAGGGAATGAGAGCACTTTGAAAATCCTGAAAAAGTCGTTTTCGACGTCCGTTTTTGAGGCAAAAAATGGGTATCAAAAATGCCATATCTCGGCTATCGTAAGAGCTACGACCTTGCGGATGGTCTCGTTGGATTTAGAATGACAAAACTAAGACAAAACCGTTGGAATTTTCCCGATAGCTCCCATAGAAGCCGAGATATCGACCTTCAAAGTTTGGGTTTTTTCATTTTTCGGGTATACCCCCCCGTATCGAATTTTTCACCAAAAATTGATTTTTTTCGAAATCAAACTAAGTATACCAGCGACTTATTTGGATCACCTAGATTACGAAAACACCGGGTTATAACAGGATCCGAGCAGAACTAAGGGAATGAGAGCACTTTGAAAATCCTGAAAAAATCGTTTTCGACGTCCGTTTTTGAGGCCAAAAATGGGCATCAAAAATGCCATATCTCGGCTATCGTAAGAGCTACGACCTTGAGGATGGTCTCGTTGGATTCAGAATGACGAAACTAAGACAAAACCGTTGGAATTTTCCCGATAGCTCCCATAGAAGCCGAGATATCGACCTTCAAAGTTTGGGTTTTTTCATTTTTCGGGTATACCACCCCGTATCAAATTTTTTTACCAAAACTTGATTTTTTTCGAAATCAAACTAAGTATACCAGCGTCTTATTTGGATCTCTAGATTACGAAAACACCGGGTTATAACAGGATCCGAGCAGAACTAAGGGAATGAGAGCACTTTGAAAATCCTGAAAAAGTCGTTTTCAACGTCCGTTTTTGAGGCAAAAAATGGGTATCAAAAATGCCATATCTCGGCTATCGTAAGAGCTACGACCTTGCGGATGGTCTCGTTGGATTTAGAATGACGAAACTAAGACAAAACCGTTGGAATTTTCCCGATAGCTCCCATAGAAGCCGAGATATCGACCTTCAAAGTTTGGGTTTTTTCATTTTTCGGGTATACCACCCCGTATCAAATTTTTTTACCAAAACTTGATTTTTTTCGAAATCAAACTAAGTATACCAGCGTCTTATTTGGATCACCTAGATTACGAAAACACCGGGTTATAACAGGATCCGAGCAGAACTAAGGGAATGAGAGCACTTTGAAAATCCTGAAAAAGTCGTTTTCGACGTCCGTTTTTGAGGCAAAAAATGGGTATCAAAAATGCCATATCTCGGCTATAGTAAGAGCTACGACCTTGTGGATGGTCTCGTTGGATTTAGAATGACGAAACTAAGACAAAACCGTTGGAATTTTCCCGATAGCTCCCATAGAAGCCGAGATATCGACCTTCAAAGTTTGGGTTTTTTCATTTTTCGGGTATACCCCCCCGTATCGAATTTTTCACCAAAAATTGATTTTTTTCGAAATCAAACTAAGTATACCAGCGTCTTATTTGGATCACCTAGATTACGAAAACACCGGGTTATAACAGGATCCGAGCAGAACTAAGGGAATGAGAGCACTTTGAAAATCCTGAAAAAGTCGTTTTCAACGTCCGTTTTTGAGGCAAAAAATGGGTATCAAAAATGCCATATCTCGGCTATCGTAAGAGCTACGACCTTGCGGATGGTCTCGTTGGATTTAGAATGACGAAACTAAGACAAAACCGTTGGAATTTTCCCGATAGCTCCCATAGAAGCCGAGATATCGACCTTCAAAGTTTGGATTTTTACATTTTTCTGGTATACCCCCCCGTATCAAATTTTTTCACCAAAAATTGTTTTTTGTCGAAATCAAACTAATTATACCAGCGTCTTATTTGGATCACCTAGATTACGAAAACACCGGGTTATAACAGGATCCGAGCAGAACTAAGGGAATGAGAGCACTTTGAAAATCCTGAAAAAGTCGTTTTCGACGTCCGTTTTTGAGGCAAAAAATGGGTATCAAAAATGCCATATCTCGGCTATCGTAAGAGCTACGACCTTGCGGATGGTCTCGTTGGATTTAGAATGACGAAACTAAGACAAAACCGTTGGAATTTTCCCTATAGCTCCCATAGAAGCCGAGATATCGACCTTCAAAGTTTGGGTTTTTTCATTTTTCGGGTATACCCCCCCGTATCGAATTTTTCACCAAAAATTGATTTTTTTCGAAATCAAACTAAGTATACCAGCGTCTTATTTGGATCACCTAGATTACGAAAACACCGGGTTATAACAGGATCCGAGCAGAACTAAGGGAATGAGAGCACTTTGAAAATCCTGAAAAAGTCGTTTTCGACGTCCGTTTTTGAGGCCAAAAATGGGCATCAAAAATGCCATATCTCGGCTATCGTAAGAGCTACGACCTTGCGGATGGTCTCGTTGGATTCAGAATGACGAAACTAAGACAAAACCGTTGGAATTTTTCCGATAGCTCCCATAGAAGCCGAGATATCGACCTTCAAAGTTTGGGTTTTTTCATTTTTCGGGTATACCCCCCCGTATCGAATTTTTCACCAAAAATTGATTTTTTTCGAAATCAAACTAAGTATACCAGCGTCTTATTTGGATCACCTAGATTACGAAAACACCGGGTTATAACAGGGTCCGAGCAGAACTAAGGGAATGAGAGCACTTTGAAAATCCTGAAAAAGTCGTTTTCGACGTCCGTTTTTGAGGCAAAAAATGGGTATCAAAAATGCCATATCTCGGCTATCGTAAGAGCTACGACCTTGCAGATGGTCTCGTTGGATTTAGAATGACAAAACTAAGACAAAACCGTTGGAATTTTCCCGATAGCTCCCATAGAAGCCGAGATATCGACCTTCAAAATTTGTGTTTTTTCATTTTTCGGGTATACCCCCCCGTATCGAATTTTTCACCAAAAATTGATTTTTTTCGAAATCAAACTAAGTATACCAGCGTCTTATTTGGATCACCTAGATTACGAAAACACCGCGTTATAACAGGGTCCGAGCAGAACTAAGGGAATGAGAGCACTTTGAAAATCCTGAAAAAGTCGTTTTCGACGTCCGTTTTTGAGGCAAAAAATGGGTATCAAAAATGCCATATCTCGGCTATCGTAAGAGCTACGACCTTGCGGATGGTCTCGTTGGATTTAGAATGACAAAACTAAGACAAAACCGTTGGAATTTTCCCGATAGCTCCCATAGAAGCCGAGATATCGACCTTCAAAGTTTGGGTTTTTTCATTTTTCGGGTATACCCCCCCGTATCGAATTTTTCACCAAAAATTGATTTTTTTCGAAATCAAACTAAGTATACCAGCGTCTTATTTGGATCACCTAGATTACGAAAACACCGGGTTATAACAGGGTCCGAGCAGAACTAAGGGAATGAGAGCACTTTGAAAATCCTGAAAAAGTCGTTTTCGACGTCCGTTTTTGAGGCAAAAAATGGGTATCAAAAATGCCATATCTCGGCTATAGTAAGAGCTACGACCTTGCGGATGGTCTCGTTGGATTTAGAATGACGAAACTAAGACAAAACCGTTGGAATTTTCCCGATAGATCCCATAGAAGCCGAGATATCGACCTTCAAAATTTGGGTTTTTTCATTTTTCGGGTATACCCCCCCGTATCGAATTTTTCACCAAA
Organism: Anthonomus grandis grandis; assembly: GCF_022605725.1. Taxonomy (NCBI): domain Eukaryota; kingdom Metazoa; phylum Arthropoda; class Insecta; order Coleoptera; family Curculionidae; genus Anthonomus; species Anthonomus grandis. The sequence goes on from NW_026088485.1 coordinate 75,303, forward strand.
AATTGATTTTTTTCGAAATCAAACTAAGTATACCAGCGTCTTATTTGGATCACCTAGATTACGAAAACACCGGGTTATAACAGGGTCCAAGCAGAACTAAGGGAATGAGAGCACTTTGAAAATCCTGAAAAAGTCGTTTTCGACGTCCGTTTTTGAGGCAAAAAATGGGTATCAAAAATGCCATATCTCGGCTATCGTAAGAGCTACGACCTTGCGGATGGTCTCGTTGGATTTAGAATGACAAAACTAAGACAAAACCGTTGGAATTTTCCCGATAGCTCCCATAGAAGCCGAGATATCGACCTTCAAAGTTTGGGTTTTTTCATTTTTCGGGTATACCCCCCCGTATCGAATTTTTCACCAAAAATTGATTTTTTTCGAAATCAAACTAAGTATACCAGCGACTTATTTGGATCACCTAGATTACGAAAACACCGGGTTATAACAGGATCCGAGCAGAACTAAGGGAATGAGAGCACTTTGAAAATCCTGAAAAAATCGTTTTCGACGTCCGTTTTTGAGGCAAAAAATGGGTATCAAAAATGCCATATCTCGGCTATAGTAAGAGCTACGACCTTGTGGATGGTCTCGTTGGATTTAGAATGACGAAACTAAGACAAAACCGTTGGAATTTTCCCGATAGCTCCCATAGAAGCCGAGATATCGACCTTCAAAGTTTGGGTTTTTTCATTTTTCGGGTATACCCCCCCGTATCGAATTTTTCACCAAAAATTGATTTTTTTCGAAATCAAACTAAGTATACCAGCGTCTTATTTGGATCACCTAGATTACGAAAACACCGGGTTATAACAGGATCCGAGCAGAACTAAGGGAATGAGAGCACTTTGAAAATCCTGAAAAAGTCGTTTTCAACGTCCGTTTTTGAGGCAAAAAATGGGTATCAAAAATGCCATATCTCGGCTATCGTAAGAGCTACGACCTTGCGGATGGTCTCGTTGGATTTAGAATGACGAAACTAAGACAAAACCGTTGGAATTTTCCCGATAGCTCCCATAGAAGCCGAGATATCGACCTTCAAAGTTTGGATTTTTACATTTTTCTGGTATACCCCCCCGTATCAAATTTTTTCACCAAAAATTGTTTTTTGTCGAAATCAAACTAATTATACCAGCGTCTTATTTGGATCACCTAGATTACGAAAACACCGGGTTATAACAGGATCCGAGCAGAACTAAGGGAATGAGAGCACTTTGAAAATCCTGAAAAAGTCGTTTTCGACGTCCGTTTTTGAGGCAAAAAATGGGTATCAAAAATGCCATATCTCGGCTATCGTAAGAGCTACGACCTTGCGGATGGTCTCGTTGGATTTAGAATGACGAAACTAAGACAAAACCGTTGGAATTTTCCCTATAGCTCCCATAGAAGCCGAGATATCGACCTTCAAAGTTTGGGTTTTTTCATTTTTCGGGTATACCCCCCCGTATCGAATTTTTCACCAAAAATTGATTTTTTTCGAAATCAAACTAAGTATACCAGCGTCTTATTTGGATCACCTAGATTACGAAAACACCGGGTTATAACAGGATCCGAGCAGAACTAAGGGAATGAGAGCACTTTGAAAATCCTGAAAAAGTCGTTTTCGACGTCCGTTTTTGAGGCCAAAAATGGGCATCAAAAATGCCATATCTCGGCTATCGTAAGAGCTACGACCTTGCGGATGGTCTCGTTGGATTCAGAATGACGAAACTAAGACAAAACCGTTGGAATTTTTCCGATAGCTCCCATAGAAGCCGAGATATCGACCTTCAAAGTTTGGGTTTTTTCATTTTTCGGGTATACCCCCCCGTATCGAATTTTTCACCAAAAATTGATTTTTTTCGAAATCAAACTAAGTATACCAGCGTCTTATTTGGATCACCTAGATTACGAAAACACCGGGTTATAACAGGGTCCGAGCAGAACTAAGCGAATGAGAGCACTTTGAAAATCCTGAAAAAGTCGTTTTCGACGTCCGTTTTTGAGGCAAAAAATGGGTATCAAAAATGCCATATCTCGGCTATCGTAAGAGCTACGACCTTGCAGATGGTCTCGTTGGATTTAGAATGACAAAACTAAGACAAAACCGTTGGAATTTTCCCGATAGCTCCCATAGAAGCCGAGATATCGACCTTCAAAATTTGGGTTTTTTCATTTTTCGGGTATACCCCCCCGTATCGAATTTTTCACCAAAAATTGATTTTTTTCGAAATCAAACTAAGTATACCAGCGTCTTATTTGGATCACCTAGATTACGAAAACACCGCGTTATAACAGGGTCCGAGCAGAACTAAGGGAATGAGAGCACTTTGAAAATCCTGAAAAAGTCGTTTTCGACGTCCGTTTTTGAGGCAAAAAATGGGTATCAAAAATGCCATATCTCGGCTATCGTAAGAGCTACGACCTTGCGGATGGTCTCGTTGGATTTAGAATGACAAAACTAAGACAAAACCGTTGGAATTTTCCCGATAGCTCCCATAGAAGCCGAGATATCGACCTTCAAAGTTTGGGTTTTTTCATTTTTCGGGTATACCCCCCCGTATCGAATTTTTCACCAAAAATTGATTTTTTTCGAAATCAAACTAAGTATACCAGCGTCTTATTTGGATCACCTAGATTACGAAAAACACCGGGTTATAACAGGGTCCGAGCAGAACTAAGGGAATGAGAGCACTTTGAAAATCCTGAAAAAGTCGTTTTCGACGTCCGTTTTTGAGGCAAAAAATGGGCATCAAAAATGCCATATCTCGGCTATCGTAAGAGCTACGACCTTGAGGATGGTCTCGTTGGATTTAGAATGACAAAACTAAGACAAAACCGTTATAATTTTCCCGATAGCTCCCATAGAAGCCGAGATATCGACCTTCAAAATTTGGGTTTTTTCATTTTTCGGGTATACCCCCCCGTATCGAATTTTTCACCAAAAATTGATTTTTTTCGAAATCAAACTAAGTATACCAGCGTCTTATTTGGATCACCTAGATTACGAAAACACCGGGTTATAACAGGGTCCGAGCAGAACTAAGGGAATGAGAGCACTTTGAAAATCCTGAAAAAGTCGTTTTCGACGTCCGTTTTTGAGGCAAAAAATGGGTATCAAAAATGTTATATCTCGGCTATCGTAAGAGCTACGACCTTGCGGATGGTCTCGTTGGATTTAGAATGACAAAACTAAGACAAAACCGTTGGAATTTTCCCGATAGCTCCCATAGAAGCCGAGATATCGACCTTCAAAGTTTGGGTTTTTTCATTTTTCGGGTATACCCCCCCGTATCGAATTTTTCACCAAAAATTGATTTTTTTCGAAATCAAACTAAGTATACCAGCGACTTATTTGGATCACCTAGATTACGAAAACACCGGGTTATAACAGGATCCGAGCAGAACTAAGGGAATGAGAGCACTTTGAAAATCCTGAAAAAATCGTTTTCGACGTCCGTTTTTGAGGCCAAAAATGGGCATCAAAAATGCCATATCTCGGCTATCGTAAGAGCTACGACCTTGCGGATGGTCTCGTTGGATTTAGAATGACGAAACTAAGACAAAACCGTTGGAATTTTCCCGATAGCTCCCATAGAAGCCGAGATATCGACCTTCAAAGTTTGGGTTTTTTTCATTTTTCGGGTATACCCCCCGTATCGAATTTTTCACCAAAAATTGATTTTTTTCGAAATCAAACTAAGTATACCAGCGTCTTATTTGGATCACCTAGATTACGAAAACACCGGGTTATAACAGGATCCGAGCAGAACTAAGGGAATGAGAGCACTTTGAAAATCCTGAAAAAGTCGTTTTCGACGTCCGTTTTTGAGGCAAAAAATGGGCATCAAAAATGCCATATCTCGGCTATCGTAAGAGCTACGACCTTGAGGATGGTCTCGTTGGATTTAGAATGACAAAACTAAGACAAAACCGTTGGAATTTTCCCGATAGCTCCCATAGAAGCCGAGATATCGACCTTCAAAATTTGGGTTTTTTCATTTTTCGGGTATACCCTCCCGTATCGAATTTTTCACCAAAAATTGATTTTTTTCGAAATCAAACTAAGTATACCAGCGACTTATTTGGATCACCTAGATTACGAAAACACCGGGTTATAACAGGATCCGAGCAGAACTAAGGGAATGAGAGCACTTTGAAAATCCTGAAAAAATCGTTTTCGACGTCCGTTTTTGAGGCCAAAAATGGGCATCAAAAATGCCATATCTCGGCTATCGTAAGAGCTACGACCTTGAGGATGGTCTCGTTGGATTCAGAATGACGAAACTAAGACAAAACCGTTGGAATTTTCCCGATAGCTCCCATAGAAGCCGAGATATCGACCTTCAAAGTTTGGGTTTTTTTCATTTTTCGGGTATACCACCCCGTATCAAATTTTTTTACCAAAACTTGATTTTTTTCGAAATCAAACTAAGTATACCAGCGACTTATTTGGATCACCTAGATTACGAAAACACCGTGGTTATAACAGGATCCGAGCAGAACTAAGGGAATGAGAGCACTTTGAAAATCCTGAAAAAGTCGTTTTCGACGTCCGTTTTTGAGGCAAAAAATGGGTATCAAAAATGCCATATCTCGGCTATAGTAAGAGCTACGACCTTGCGGATGGTCTCGTTGGATTTAGAATGACGAAACTAAGACAAAACCGTTGGAATTTTCCCGATAGCTCCCATAGAAGCCGAGATATCGACCTTCAAAGTTTGGGTTTTTTCATTTTTCGGGTATACCCCCCCGTATCGAATTTTTCACCAAAAATTGATTTTTTTCGAAATCAAACTAAGTATACCAGCGTCTTATTTGGATCACCTAGATTACGAAAACACCGTGTTATAACAGGGTCCGAGCAGAACTAAGGGAATGAGAGCACTTTGAAAATCCTGAAAAAGTCGTTTTCGACGTCCGTTTTTGAGGCAAAAAATGGGCATTAAAAATGCCATATCTCGGCTATCGTAAGAGCTACGACCTTGCGGATGGTCTCGTTGGATTTAGAATGACAAAACTAAGACAAAACCGTTGGAATTTTCCCGATAGCTCCCATAGAAGCCGAGATATCGACCTTCAAAGTTTGGGTTTTTTCATTTTTCGGGTATACCCCCCCGTATCGAATTTTTCACCAAAAATTGATTTTTTTCGAAATCAAACTAAGTATACCAGCGACTTATTTGGATCACCTAGATTACGAAAACACCGGGTTATAACAGGATCCGAGCAGAACTAAGGGAATGAGAGCACTTTGAAAATCCTGAAAAAATCGTTTTCGACGTCCGTTTTTGAGGCCAAAAATGGGCATCAAAAATGCCATATCTCGGCTATCGTAAGAGCTACGACCTTGAGGATGGTCTCGTTGGATTCAGAATGACGAAACTAAGACAAAACCGTTGGAATTTTCCCGATAGCTCCCATAGAAGCCGAGATATCGACCTTCAAAGTTTGGGTTTTTTCATTTTTCGGGTATACCACCCCGTATCAAATTTTTTTACCAAAACTTGATTTTTTTCGAAATCAAACTAAGTATACCAGCGTCTTATTTGGATCACCTAGATTACGAAAACACCAGGTTATAACAGGATCCGAGCAGAACTAAGGGAATGAGAGCACTTTGAAAATCCTGAAAAAGTCGTTTTCGACGTCCGTTTTTGAGGCAAAAAATGGGTATCAAAAATGCCATATCTCGGCTATAGTAAGAGCTACGACCTTGCGGATGGTCTCGTTGGATTTAGAATGACGAAACTAAGACAAAACCGTTGGAATTTTCCCGATAGCTCCCATAGAAGCCGAGATATCGACCTTCAAAATTTGGGTTTTTTCATTTTTCGGGTATACCCCCCCGTATCAAATTTTTCACCAAAAATTGATTTTTTTCGAAATCAAACTAAGTATACCAGCGTCTTATTTGGATCACCTAGATTACGAAAACACCGGGTTATAACAGGGTCCGAGCAGAACTAAGGGAATGAGAGCACTTTGAAAATCCTGAAAAAGTCGTTTTCGACGTCCGTTTTTGAGGCAAAAAATGGGCATTAAAAATGCCATATCTCGGCTATCGTAAGAGCTACGACCTTGAGGATGGTCTCGTTGGATTTAGAATGACAAAACTAAGACAAAACCGTTGGAATTTTCCCGATAGCTCCCATAGAAGCCGAGATATCGACCTTCAAAATTTGGGTTTTTTCATTTTTCGGGTATACCCCCCCGTATCGAATTTTTCACCAAAAATTGATTTTTTTCGAAATCAAACTAAGTATACCAGCGTCTTATTTGGATCACCTAGATTACGAAAACACCGGGTTATAACAGGGTCCGAGCAGAACTAAGGGAATGAGAGCACTTTGAAAATCCTGAAAAAGTCGTTTTCGACGTCCGTTTTTGAGGCAAAAAATGGGTATCAAAAATGCCATATCTCGGCTATCGTAAGAGCTACGACCTTGCGGATGGTCTCGTTGGATTTAGAATGACAAAACTAAGACAAAACCGTTGGAATTTTCCCGATAGCTCCCATAGAAGCCGAGATATCGACCTTCAAAGTTTGGGTTTTTTCATTTTTCGGGTATACCCCCCCGTATCGAATTTTTCACCAAAAATTGATTTTTTTCGAAATCAAACTAAGTATACCAGCGTCTTATTTGGATCACCTAGATTACGAAAACACCGGGTTATAACAGGATCCGAGCAGAACTAAGGGAATGAGAGCACTTTGAAAATCCTGAAAAAGTCGTTTTCAACGTCCGTTTTTGAGGCAAAAAATGGGTATCAAAAATGCCATATCTCGGCTATCGTAAGAGCTACGACCTTGCGGATGGTCTCGTTGGATTTAGAATGACAAGACTAAGACAAAACCGTTGGAATTTTCCCGATAGCTCCCATAGAAGCCGAGATATCGACCTTCAAAATTTGGGTTTTTTCATTTTTCGGGTATACCCCCCCGTATCGAATTTTTCACCAAAAATTGATTTTTTTCGAAATCAAACTAAGTATACCAGCGTCTTATTTGGATCACCTAGATTACAAAAACACCGGGTTATAACAGGGTCCGAGCAGAACTAAGGGAAGGAGAGCACTTTGAAAATCCTGAAAAAGTCGTTTTCGACGTCCGTTTTTGAGGCAAAAAATGGGTATCAAAAATGCCATATCTCGGCTATCGTAAGAGCTACGACCTTGCGGATGGTCTCGTTGGATTTAGAATGACAAAACTAAGACAAAACCGTTGGAATTTTCCCGATAGCTCCCATAGAAGCCGAGATATCGACCTTCAAAGTTTGGGTTTTTTCATATTTCGGGTATACCCCCCCGTATCGAATTTTTCACCAAAAATTGATTTTTTTCGAAATCAAACTAAGTATACCAGCGTCTTATTTGGATCACCTAGATTACGAAAACACCGGGTTATAACAGGGTCCGAGCAGAACTAAGGGAATGAGAGCACTTTGAAAATCCTGAAAAAGTCGTTTTCGACGTCCGTTTTTGAGGCAAAAAATGGGCATTAAAAATGCCATATCTCGGCTATCGTAAGAGCTACGACCTTAAGGATGGTCTCGTTGGATTTAGAATGACAAAACTAAGACAAAACCGTTGGAATTTTCCCGATAGCTCCCATAGAAGCCGAGATATCGACCTTCAAAATTTGGGTTTTTTCATTTTTCGGGTATACCCCCCCGTATCGAATTTTTCACCAAAAATTGATTTTTTTTCGAAATCAAACTAAGTATACCAGCGTCTTATTTGGATCACCCAGATTACGAAAACACCGGGTTATAACAGGGTCCGAGCAGAACTAAGGGAATGAGAGCACTTTGAAAATCCTGAAAAAGTCGTTTTCGACGTCCGTTTTTGAGGCAAAAAATGGGTATCAAAAATGCCATATCTCGGCTATCGTAAGAGCTACGACCTTGCGGATGGTCTCGTTGGATTTAGAATGACAAAACTAAGACAAAACCGTTGGAATTTTCCCGATAGCTCCCATAGAAGCCGAGATATCGACCTTCAAAGTTTGGGTTTTTTCATTTTTCGGGTATACCCCCCCGTATCGAATTTTTCACCAAAAATTGATTTTTTTCGAAATCAAACTAAGTATACCAGCGTCTTATTTGGATCACCTAGATTACGAAAACACCGGGTTATAACAGGATCCGAGCAGAACTAAGGGAATGAGAGCACTTTGAAAATCCTGAAAAAGTCGTTTTCAACGTCCGTTTTTGAGGCAAAAAATGGGTATCAAAAATGCCATATCTCGGCTATCGTAAGAGCTACGACCTTGCGGATGGTCTCGTTGGATTTAGAATGACAAGACTAAGACAAAACCGTTGGAATTTTCCCGATAGCTCCCATAGAAGCCGAGATATCGACCTTCAAAATTTGGGTTTTTTCATTTTTCGGGTATACCCCCCCGTATCGAATTTTTCACCAAAAATTGATTTTTTTCGAAATCAAACTAAGTATACCAGCGTCTTATTTGGATCACCTAGATTACAAAAACACCGGGTTATAACAGGGTCCGAGCAGAACTAAGGGAAGGAGAGCACTTTGAAAATCCTGAAAAAGTCGTTTTCGACGTCCGTTTTTGAGGCAAAAAATGGGTATCAAAAATGCCATATCTCGGCTATCGTAAGAGCTACGACCTTGCGGATGGTCTCGTTGGATTTAGAATGACAAAACTAAGACAAAACCGTTGGAATTTTCCCGATAGCTCCCATAGAAGCCGAGATATCGACCTTCAAAGTTTGGGTTTTTTCATTTTTCGGGTATACCCCCCCGTATCGAATTTTTCACCAAAAATTGATTTTTTTCGAAATCAAACTAAGTATACCAGCGTCTTATTTGGATCACCTAGATTACGAAAACACCGGGTTATAACAGGGTCCGAGCAGAACTAAGGGAATGAGAGCACTTTGAAAATCCTGAAAAAGTCGTTTTCGACGTCCGTTTTTGAGGCAAAAAATGGGCATTAAAAATGCCATATCTCGGCTATCGTAAGAGCTACGACCTTGAGGATGGTCTCGTTGGATTTAGAATGGGTTGGGTTTTTTCATTTTTCGGGTATACCCCCCCGTATCGAATTTTTCACCAAAAATTGATTTTTTTCGAAATCAAACTAAGTATACCAGCGTCTTATTTGGATCACCTAGATTACGAAAACACCGGGTTATAACAGGATCCGAGCAGAACTAAGGGAATGAGAGCACTTTGAAAATCCTGAAAAAGTCGTTTTCAACGTCCGTTTTTGAGGCAAAAAATGGGTATCAAAAATGCCATATCTCGGCTATCGTAAGAGCTACGACCTTGCGGATGGTCTCGTTGGATTTAGAATGACAAGACTAAGACAAAACCGTTGGAATTTTCCCGATAGCTCCCATAGAAGCCGAGATATCGACCTTCAAAATTTGGGTTTTTTCATTTTTCGGGTATACCCCCCCGTATCGAATTTTTCACCAAAAATTGATTTTTTTCGAAATCAAACTAAGTATACCAGCGTCTTATTTGGATCACCTAGATTACAAAAACACCGGGTTATAACAGGGTCCGAGCAGAACTAAGGGAAGGAGAGCACTTTGAAAATCCTGAAAAAGTCGTTTTCGACGTCCGTTTTTGAGGCAAAAAATGGGTATCAAAAATGCCATATCTCGGCTATCGTAAGAGCTACGACCTTGCGGATGGTCTCGTTGGATTTAGAATGACAAAACTAAGACAAAACCGTTGGAATTTTCCCGATAGCTCCCATAGAAGCCGAGATATCGACCTTCAAAGTTTGGGTTTTTTCATTTTTCGGGTATACCCCCCCGTATCGAATTTTTCACCAAAAATTGATTTTTTTCGAAATCAAACTAAGTATACCAGCGACTTATTTGGATCACCTAGATTACGAAAACACCGGGTTATAACAGGATCCGAGCAGAACTAAGGGAATGAGAGCACTTTGAAAATCCTGAAAAAATCGTTTTCGACGTCCGTTTTTGAGGCCAAAAATGGGCATCAAAAATGCCATATCTCGGCTATCGTAAGAGCTACGACCTTGAGGATGGTCTCGTTGGATTCAGAATGACGAAACTAAGACAAAACCGTTGGAATTTTCCCGATAGCTCCCATAGAAGCCGAGATATCGACCTTCAAAGTTTGGGTTTTTTCATTTTTCGGGTATACCACCCCGTATCAAATTTTTTTACCAAAACTTGATTTTTTTCGAAATCAAACTAAGTATACCAGCGTCTTATTTGGATCACCTAGATTACGAAAACACCGGGTTATAACAGGATCCGAGCAGAACTAAGGGAATGAGAGCACTTTGAAAATCCTGAAAAAGTCGTTTTCAACGTCCGTTTTTGAGGCAAAAAATGGGTATCAAAAATGCCATATCTCGGCTATCGTAAGAGCTACGACCTTGCGGATGGTCTCGTTGGATTTAGAATGACGAAACTAAGACAAAACCGTTGGAATTTTCCCGATAGCTCCCATAGAAGCCGAGATATCGACCTTCAAAGTTTGGGTTTTTTCATTTTTCGGGTATACCACCCCGTATCAAATTTTTTTACCAAAACTTGATTTTTTTCGAAATCAAACTAAGTATACCAGCGTCTTATTTGGATCACCTAGATTACGAAAACACCGGGTTATAACAGGATCCGAGCAGAACTAAGGGAATGAGAGCACTTTGAAAATCCTGAAAAAGTCGTTTTCGACGTCCGTTTTTGAGGCAAAAAATGGGTATCAAAAATGCCATATCTCGGCTATAGTAAGAGCTACGACCTTGCGGATGGTCTCGTTGGATTTAGAATGACGAAACTAAGACAAAACCGTTGGAATTTTCCCGATAGCTCCCATAGAAGCCGAGATATCGACCTTCAAAGTTTGGGTTTTTTCATTTTTCGGGTATACCCCCCCGTATCGAATTTTTCACCAAAAATTGATTTTTTTCGAAATCAAACTAAGTATACCAGCGTCTTATTTGGATCACCTAGATTACGAAAACACCGGGTTATAACAGGATCCGAGCAGAACTAAGGGAATGAGAGCACTTTGAAAATCCTGAAAAAGTCGTTTTCGACGTCCGTTTTTGAGGCCAAAAATGGGCATCAAAAATGCCATATCTCGGCTATCGTAAGAGCTACGACCTTGCGGATGGTCTCGTTGGATTTAGAATGACAAAACTAAGACAAAACCGTTGGAATTTTCCCGATAGCTCCCATAGAAGCCGAGATATCGACCTTCAAAATTTGGGTTTTTTCATTTTTCGGGTATACCCCCCCGTATCGAATTTTTCACCAAAAATTGATTTTTTTCGAAATCAAACTAAGTATACCAGCGTCTTATTTGGATCACCTAGATTACGAAAACACCGGGTTATAACAGGGTCCGAGCAGAACTAAGGGAATGAGAGCACTTTGAAAATCCTGAAAAAGTCGTTTTCGACGTCCGTTTTTGAGGCAAAAAATGGGTATCAAAAATGTCATATCTCGGCTATCGTAAGAGCTACGACCTTGCGGATGGTCTCGTTGGATTTAGAATGACAAAACTAAGACAAAACCGTTGGAATTTTCCCGATAGCTCCCATAGAAGCCGAGATATCGACCTTCAAAATTTGGGTTTTTTCATTTTTCGGGTATACCCCCCCGTATCGAATTTTTCACCAAAAATTGATTTTTTTCGAAATCAAACTAAGTATACCAGCGTCTTATTTGGATCACCTAGATTACGAAAACACCGGGTTATAACAGGGTCCGAGCAGAACTAAGGGAATGAGAGCACTTTGAAAATCCTGAAAAAGTCGTTTTCGACGTCCGTTTTTGAGGCAAAAAATGGGTATCAAAAATGCCATATCTCGGCTATCGTAAGAGCTACGACCTTGCGGATGGTCTCGTTGGATTTAGAATGACAAAACTAAGACAAAACCGTTGGAATTTTCCCGATAGCTCCCATAGAAGCCGAGATATCGACCTTCAAAATTTGGGTTTTTTCATTTTTCGGGTATACCCCCCCGTATCGAATTTTTCACCAAAAATTGATTTTTTTCGAAATCAAACTAAGTATACCAGCGTCTTATTTGGATCACCTAGATTACGAAAACACCGGGTTATAACAGGGTCCGAGCAGAACTAAGGGAATGAGAGCACTTTGAAAATCCTGAAAAAGTCGTTTTCGACGTCCGTTTTTGAGGCAAAAAATGGGCATTAAAAATGCCATATCTCGGCTATCGTAAGAGCTACGACCTTGAGGATGGTCTCGTTGGATTTAGAATGACAAAACTAAGACAAAACCGTTGGAATTTTCCCGATAGCTCCCATAGAAGCCGAGATATCGACCTTCAAAATTTGGGTTTTTTCATTTTTCGGGTATACCCCCCCGTATCGAATTTTTCACCAAAAATTGATTTTTTTCGAAATCAAACTAAGTATACCAGCGTCTTATTTGGATCACCCAGATTACGAAAACACCGGGTTATAACAGGGTCCGAGCAGAACTAAGGGAATGAGAGCACTTTGAAAATCCTGAAAAAGTCGTTTTCGACGTCCGTTTTTGAGGCAAAAAATGGGTATCAAAAATGCCATATCTCGGCTATCGTAAGAGCTACGACCTTGCGGATGGTCTCGTTGGATTTAGAATGACAAAACTAAGACAAAACCGTTGGAATTTTCCCGATAGCTCCCATAGAAGCCGAGATATCGACCTTCAAAGTTTGGGTTTTTTCATTTTTCGGGTATACCCCCCCGTATCGAATTTTTCACCAAAAATTGATTTTTTTCGAAATCAAACTAAGTATACCAGCGACTTATTTGGATCACCTAGATTACGAAAACACCGGGTTATAACAGGATCCGAGCAGAACTAAGGGAATGAGAGCACTTTGAAAATCCTGAAAAAATCGTTTTCGACGTCCGTTTTTGAGGCCAAAAATGGGCATCAAAAATGCCATATCTCGGCTATCGTAAGAGCTACGACCTTGAGGATGGTCTCGTTGGATTCAGAATGACGAAACTAAGACAAAACCGTTGGAATTTTCCCGATAGCTCCCATAGAAGCCGAGATATCGACCTTCAAAGTTTGGGTTTTTTCATTTTTCGGGTATACCACCCCGTATCAAATTTTTTTACCAAAACTTGATTTTTTTCGAAATCAAACTAAGTATACCAGCGTCTTATTTGGATCACCTAGATTACGAAAACACCGGGTTATAACAGGATCCGAGCAGAACTAAGGGAATGAGAGCACTTTGAAAATCCTGAAAAAGTCGTTTTCGACGTCCGTTTTTGAGGCAAAAAATGGGTATCAAAAATGTCATATCTCGGCTATCGTAAGAGCTACGACCTTGCGGATGGTCTCGTTGGATTTAGAATGACAAAACTAAGACAAAACCGTTGGAATTTTCCCGATAGCTCCCATAGAAGCCGAGATATCGACCTTCAAAATTTGGGTTTTTTCATTTTTCGGGTATACCCCCCCGTATCGAATTTTTCACCAAAAATTGATTTTTTTCGAAATCAAACTAAGTATACCAGCGTCTTATTTGGATCACCTAGATTACGAAAACACCGGGTTATAACAGGGTCCGAGCAGAACTAAGGGAATGAGAGCACTTTGAAAATCCTGAAAAAGTCGTTTTCGACGTCCGTTTTTGAGGCAAAAAATGGGTATCAAAAATGCCATATCTCGGCTATCGTAAGAGCTACGACCTTGCGGATGGTCTCGTTGGATTTAGAATGACAAAACTAAGACAAAACCGTTGGAATTTTCCCGATAGCTCCCATAGAAGCCGAGATATCGACCTTCAAAATTTGGGTTTTTTCATTTTTCGGGTATACCCCCCCGTATCGAATTTTTCACCAAAAATTGATTTTTTTCGAAATCAAACTAAGTATACCAGCGTCTTATTTGGATCACCTAGATTACGAAAACACCGGGTTATAACAGGGTCCGAGCAGAACTAAGGGAATGAGAGCACTTTGAAAATCCTGAAAAAGTCGTTTTCGACGTCCGTTTTTGAGGCAAAAAATGGGCATTAAAAATGCCATATCTCGGCTATCGTAAGAGCTACGACCTTGAGGATGGTCTCGTTGGATTTAGAATGACAAAACTAAGACAAAACCGTTGGAATTTTCCCGATAGCTCCCATAGAAGCCGAGATATCGACCTTCAAAATTTGGGTTTTTTCATTTTTCGGGTATACCCCCCCGTATCGAATTTTTCACCAAAAATTGATTTTTTTCGAAATCAAACTAAGTATACCAGCGTCTTATTTGGATCACCCAGATTACGAAAACACCGGGTTATAACAGGGTCCGAGCAGAACTAAGGGAATGAGAGCACTTTGAAAATCCTGAAAAAGTCGTTTTCGACGTCCGTTTTTGAGGCAAAAAATGGGTATCAAAAATGCCATATCTCGGCTATCGTAAGAGCTACGACCTTGCGGATGGTCTCGTTGGATTTAGAATGACGAAACTAAGACAAAACCGTTGGAATTTTCCCGATAGCTCCCATAGAAGCCGAGATATCGACCTTCAAAGTTTGGGTTTTTTCATTTTTCGGGTATACCACCCCGTATCAAATTTTTTTACCAAAACTTGATTTTTTTCGAAATCAAACTAAGTATACCAGCGTCTTATTTGGATCACCTAGATTACGAAAACACCGGGTTATAACAGGATCCGAGCAGAACTAAGGGAATGAGAGCACTTTGAAAATCCTGAAAAAGTCGTTTTCGACGTCCGTTTTTGAGGCAAAAAATGGGTATCAAAAATGCCATATCTCGGCTATAGTAAGAGCTACGACCTTGCGGATGGTCTCGTTGGATTTAGAATGACGAAACTAAGACAAAACCGTTGGAATTTTCCCGATAGCTCCCATAGAAGCCGAGATATCGACCTTCAAAGTTTGGGTTTTTTCATTTTTCGGGTATACCCCCCCGTATCGAATTTTTCACCAAAAATTGATTTTTTTCGAAATCAAACTAAGTATACCAGCGTCTTATTTGGATCACCTAGATTACGAAAACACCGGGTTATAACAGGATCCGAGCAGAACTAAGGGAATGAGAGCACTTTGAAAATCCTGAAAAAGTCGTTTTCGACGTCCGTTTTTGAGGCCAAAAATGGGCATCAAAAATGCCATATCTCGGCTATCGTAAGAGCTACGACCTTGCGGATGGTCTCGTTGGATTTAGAATGACAAAACTAAGACAAAACCGTTGGAATTTTCCCGATAGCTCCCATAGAAGCCGAGATATCGACCTTCAAAATTTGGGTTTTTTCATTTTTCGGGTATACCCCCCCGTATCGAATTTTTCACCAAAAATTGATTTTTTTCGAAATCAAACTAAGTATACCAGCGTCTTATTTGGATCACCTAGATTACGAAAACACCGGGTTATAACAGGGTCCGAGCAGAACTAAGGGAATGAGAGCACTTTGAAAATCCTGAAAAAGTCGTTTTCGACGTCCGTTTTTGAGGCAAAAAATGGGTATCAAAAATGTCATATCTCGGCTATCGTAAGAGCTACGACCTTGCGGATGGTCTCGTTGGATTTAGAATGACAAAACTAAGACAAAACCGTTGGAATTTTCCCGATAGCTCCCATAGAAGCCGAGATATCGACCTTCAAAATTTGGGTTTTTTCATTTTTCGGGTATACCCCCCCGTATCGAATTTTTCACCAAAAATTGATTTTTTTCGAAATCAAACTAAGTATACCAGCGTCTTATTTGGATCACCTAGATTACGAAAACACCGGGTTATAACAGGGTCCGAGCAGAACTAAGGGAATGAGAGCACTTTGAAAATCCTGAAAAAGTCGTTTTCGACGTCCGTTTTTGAGGCAAAAAATGGGTATCAAAAATGCCATATCTCGGCTATCGTAAGAGCTACGACCTTGCGGATGGTCTCGTTGGATTTAGAATGACAAAACTAAGACAAAACCGTTGGAATTTTCCCGATAGCTCCCATAGAAGCCGAGATATCGACCTTCAAAATTTGGGTTTTTTCATTTTTCGGGTATACCCCCCCGTATCGAATTTTTCACCAAAAATTGATTTTTTTCGAAATCAAACTAAGTATACCAGCGTCTTATTTGGATCACCTAGATTACGAAAACACCGGGTTATAACAGGGTCCGAGCAGAACTAAGGGAATGAGAGCACTTTGAAAATCCTGAAAAAGTCGTTTTCGACGTCCGTTTTTGAGGCAAAAAATGGGTATCAAAAATGCCATATCTCGGCTGTCGTAAGAGCTACGACCTTGCGGATGGTCTCGTTGGATTTAGAATGACAAAACTAAGACAAAACCGTTGGAATTTTCCCGATAGCTCCCATAGAAGCCGAGATATCGACCTTCAAAATTTGGGTTTTTTCATTTTTCGGGTATACCCCCCCGTATCGAATTTTTCACCAAAAATTGATTTTTTTCGAAATCAAACTAAGTATACCAGCGTCTTATTTGGATCACCTAGATTACGAAAACACCGGGTTATAACAGGGTCCGAGCAGAACTAAGGGAATGAGAGCACTTTGAAAATCCTGAAAAAGTCGTTTTCGACGTCCGTTTTTGAGGCAAAAAATGGGTATCAAAAATGCCATATCTCGGCTATCGTAAGAGCTACGACCTTGCGGATGGTCTCGTTGGATTTAGAATGACAAAACTAAGACAAAACCGTTGGAATTTTCCCGATAGCTCCCATAGAAGCCGAGATATCGACCTTCAAAGTTTGGGTTTTTTCATTTTTCGGGTATACCCCCCCGTATCGAATTTTTCACCAAAAATTGATTTTTTTCGAAATCAAACTAAGTATACCAGCGTCTTATTTGGATCACCTAGATTACGAAAACACCGGGTTATAACAGGGTCCGAGCAGAACTAAGGGAATGAGAGCACTTTGAAAATCCTGAAAAAGTCGTTTTCGACGTCCGTTTTTGAGGCAAAAAATGGGTATCAAAAATGCCATATCTCGGCTATCGTAAGAGCTACGACCTTGCGGATGGTCTCGTTGGATTTAGAATGACAAAACTAAGACAAAACCGTTGGAATTTTCCCGATAGCTCCCATAGAAGCCGAGATATCGACCTTCAAAATTTGGGTTTTTTCATTTTTCGGGTATACCCCCCCGTATCAAATTTTTTCACCAAAAATTGTTTTTTGTCGAAATCAAACTAAGTATACCAGCGTCTTATTTGGATCACCTAGATTACGAAAACACCGGGTTATAACAGGATCCGAGCAGAACTAAGGGAATGAGAGCACTTTGAAAATCCTGAAAAAGTCGTTTTCGACGTCCGTTTTTGAGGCAAAAAATGGGTATCAAAAATGCCATATCTCGGCTATCGTAAGAGCTACGACCTTGCGGATGGTCTCGTTGGATTTAGAATGACAAAACTAAGACAAAACCGTTGGAATTTTCCCGATAGCTCCCATAGAAGCCGAGATATCGACCTTCAAAATTTGGGTTTTTTCATTTTTCGGGTATACCCCCCCGTATCGAATTTTTCACCAAAAATTGATTTTTTTCGAAATCAAACTAAGTATACCAGCGTCTTATTTGGATCACCTAGATTACGAAAACACCGGGTTATAACAGGGTCCGAGCAGAACTAAGGGAATGAGAGCACTTTGAAAATCCTGAAAAAGTCGTTTTCGACGTCCGTTTTTGAGGCAAAAAATGGGTATCAAAAATGCCATATCTCGGCTATCGTAAGAGCTACGACCTTGCGGATGGTCTCGTTGGATTTAGAATGACGAAACTAAGACAAAACCGTTGGAATTTTCCCGATAGCTCCCATAGAAGCCGACATATCGACCTTCAAAGTTTGGGTTTTTTCATTTTTCGGGTATACCCCCCCGTATCGAATTTTTCACCAAAAATTGATTTTTTTCGAAATCAAACTAAGTATACCAGCGTCTTATTTGGATCACCTAGATTACGAAAACACCGGGTTATAACAGGGTCCGAGCAGAACTAAGGGAATGAGAGCACTTTGAAAATCCTGAAAAAGTCGTTTTCGACGTCCGTTTTTGAGGCAAAAAATGGGCATTAAAAATGCCATATCTCGGCTATCGTAAAAGCTACGACCTTGAGGATGGTCTCGTTGGATTTAGAATGACAAAACTAAGACAAAACCGTTGGAATTTTCCCGATAGCTCCCATAGAAGCCGAGATATCGACCTTCAAAATTTGGGTTTTTTCATTTTTCGGGTATACCCCCCCGTATCGAATTTTTCACCAAAAATTGATTTTTTTCGAAATCAAACTAAGTATACCAGCGTCTTATTTGGATCATCTAGATTACGAAAACACCGGGTTATAACAGGGTCCGAGCAGAACTAAGGGAATGAGAGCACTTTGAAAATCCTGAAAAAGTCGTTTTCGACGTCCGTTTTTGAGGCAAAAAATGGGTATCAAAAATGCCATATCTCGGCTATCGTAAGAGCTACGACCTTGCGGATGGTCTCGTTGGATTTAGAATGACAAAACTAAGACAAAACCGTTGGAATTTTCCCGATAGCTCCCATAGAAGCCGAGATATCGACCTTCAAAATTTGGGTTTTTTCATTTTTCGGGTATACCCCCCCGTATCGAATTTTTCACCAAAAATTGATTTTATTCGAAATCAAACTAAGTATACCAGCGTCTTATTTGGATCACCTAGATTACGAAAACACCGGGTTATAACAGGGTCCGAGCAGAACTAAGGGAATGAGAGCACTTTGAAAATCCTGAAAAAGTCGTTTTCGACGTTCGTTTTTGAGGCAAAAAATGGGCATCAAAAATGCCATATCTCGGCTATCGTAAGAGCTACGACCTTGAGGATGGTCTCGTTGGATTTAGAATGACAAAACTAAGACAAAACCGTTATAATTTTCCCGATAGCTCCCATAGAAGCCGAGATATCGACCTTCAAAATTTGGGTTTTTTCATTTTTCGGGTATACCCCCTCGTATCGAATTTTTCACCAAAAATTGATTTTTTTCGAAATCAAACTAAGTATACCAGCGTCTTATTTGGATCACCTAGATTACGAAAACACCGGGTTATAACAGGGTCCGAGCAGAACTAAGGGAATGAGAGCACTTTGAAAATCCTGAAAAAGTCGTTTTCGACGTCCGTTTTTGAGGCCAAAAATGGGCATCAAAAATGCCATATCTCGGCTATCGTAAGAGCTACGACCTTGCGGATGGTCTCGTTGGATTTAGAATGACAAAACTAAGACAAAACCGTTGGAATTTTCCCGATAGCTCCCATAGAAGCCGAGATATCGACCTTCAAAATTTGGGTTTTTTCATTTTTCGGGTATACCCCCCCGTATCGAATTTTTCACCAAAAATTGATTTTTTTCGAAATCAAACTAAGTATACCAGCGTCTTATTTGGATCACCTAGATTACGAAAACACCGGGTTATAACAGGGTCCGAGCAGAACTAAGGGAATGAGAGCACTTTGAAAATCCTGAAAAAGTCGTTTTCGACGTCCGTTTTTGAGGCAAAAAATGGGTATCAAAAATGCCATATCTCGGCTATCGTAAGAGCTACGACCTTGCGGATGGTCTCGTTGGATTTAGAATGACAAAACTAAGACAAAACCGTTGGAATTTTCCCGATAGCTCCCATAGAAGCCGAGATATCGACCTTCAAAATTTGGGTTTTTTCATTTTTCGGGTATACCCCCCCGTATCGAATTTTTCACCAAAAATTGATTTTTTTCGAAATCAAACTAAGTATACCAGCGTCTTATTTGGATCACCTAGATTACGAAAACACCGGGTTATAACAGGGTCCGAGCAGAACTAAGGGAATGAGAGCACTTTGAAAATCCTGAAATAGTCGTTTTCGACGTCCGTTTTTGAGGCAAAAAATGGGTATCAAAAATGCCATATCTCGGCTATCGTAAGAGCTACGACCTTGCGGATGGTTTCGTTGGATTTAGAATGACAAAACTAAGACAAAACCGTTGGAATTTTCCCGATAGCTCCCATAGAAGCCGAGATATCGACCTTCAAAGTTTGGGTTTTTTCATTTTTCGGGTATACCCCCCCGTATCGAATTTTTCACCAAAAATTGATTTTTTTCGAAATCAAACTAAGTATACCAGCGTCTTATTTGGATCACCTAGATTACGAAAACACCGGGTTATAACAGGGTCCGAGCAGAACTAAGGGAATGAGAGCACTTTGAAAATCCTGAAAAAGTCGTTTTCGACGTCCGTTTTTGAGGCAAAAAATGGGTATCAAAAATGCCATATCTCGGCTATCGTAAGAGCTACGACCTTGCAGATGGTCTCGTTGGATTTAGAATGACAAAACTAAGACAAAGCCGTTGGAATTTTCCCGATAGCTCCCATAGAAGCCGAGATATCGACCTTCAAAATTTGGGTTTTTTCATTTTTCGGGTATACCCCCCCGTATCGAATTTTTCACCAAAAATTGATTTTTTTCGAAATCAAACTAAGTATACCAGCGTCTTATTTGGATCACCTAGATTACGAAAACACCGGGTTATAACAGGGTCCGAGCAGAACTAAGGGAATGAGAGCACTTTGAAAATCCTGAAAAAGTCGTTTTCGACGTCCGTTTTTGAGGCAAAAAATGGGTATCAAAAATGCCATATCTCGGCTATCGTAAGAGCTACGACCTTGCGGATGGTCTCGTTGGATTTAGAATGACGAAACTAAGACAAAACCGTTGGAATTTTCCCGATAGCTCCCATAGAAGCCGAGATATCGACCTTCAAAGTTTGGGTTTTTTCATTTTTCGGGTATACCCCCCCGTATCGAATTTTTCACCAAAAATTGATTTTTTTCGAAATCAAACTAAGTATACCAGCGTCTTATTTGGATCACCTAGATTACGAAAACACCGGGTTATAACAGGATCCGAGCAGAACTAAGGGAATGAGAGCACTTTGAAAATCCTGAAAAAGTCGTTTTCAACGTCCGTTTTTGAGGCAAAAAATGGGTATCAAAAATGCCATATCTCGGCTATCGTAAGAGCTACGACCTTGCGGATGGTCTCGTTGGATTTAGAATGACGAAACTAAGACAAAACCGTTGGAATTTTCCTGATAGCTCCCATAGAAGCCGAGATATCGACCTTCAAAGTTTGGGTTTTTTCATTTTTCGGGTATACCACCCCGTATCAAATTTTTTTACCAAAACTTGATTTTTTTCGGAATCAAACTAAGTATACCAGCGTCTTATTTGGATCACCTAGATTACGAAAACACCGGGTTATAACAGGGTCCGAGCAGAACTAAGGGAATGAGAGCACTTTGAAAATCCTGAAAAAGTCGTTTTCGACGTCCGTTTTTGAGGCAAAAAATGGGCATCAAAAATGCCATATCTCGGCTATCGTAAGAGCTACGACCTTGAGGATGGTCTCGTTGGATTTAGAATGACAAAACTAAGACAAAACCGTTATAATTTTCCCGATAGCTCCCATAGAAGCCGAGATATCGACCTTCAAAATTTGGGTTTTTTCATTTTTCGGGTATACCCCCCCGTATCGAATTTTTCACCAAAAATTGATTTTTTTCGAAATCAAACTAAGTATACCAGCGTCTTATTTGGATCACCTAGATTACGAAAACACCGGGTTATAACAGGGTCCGAGCAGAACTAAGGGAATGAGAGCACTTTGAAAATCCTGAAAAAGTCGTTTTCGACGTCCGTTTTTGAGGCAAAAAATGGGTATCAAAAATGCCATATCTCGGCTATCGTAAGAGCTACGACCTTGCGGATGGTCTCGTTGGATTTAGAATGACAAAACTAAGACAAAACCGTTGGAATTTTCCCGATAGCTCCCATAGAAGCCGAGATATCGACCTTCAAAGTTTGGGTTTTTTCATTTTTCGGGTATACCCCCCCGTATCGAATTTTTCACCAAAAATTGATTTTTTTCGAAATCAAACTAAGTATACCAGCGACTTATTTGGATCACCTAGATTACGAAAACACCGGGTTATAACAGGATCCGAGCAGAACTAAGGGAATGAGAGCACTTTGAAAATCCTGAAAAAATCGTTTTCGACGTCCGTTTTTGAGGCCAAAAATGGGCATCAAAAATGCCATATCTCGGCTATCGTAAGAGCTACGACCTTGCGGATGGTCTCGTTGGATTTAGAATGACGAAACTAAGACAAAACCGTTGGAATTTTCCCGATAGCTCCCATAGAAGCCGAGATATCGACCTTCAAAGTTTGGGTTTTTTCATTTTTCGGGTATACCACCCCGTATCAAATTTTTTTACCAAAACTTGATTTTTTTCGAAATCAAACTAAGTATACCAGCGTCTTATTTGGATCACCTAGATTACGAAAACACCGGGTTATAACAGGATCCGAGCAGAACTAAGGGAATGAGAGCACTTTGAAAATCCTGAAAAAGTCGTTTTCAACGTCCGTTTTTGAGGCAAAAAATGGGTATCAAAAATGCCATATCTCGGCTATCGTAAGAGCTACGACCTTGCGGATGGTCTCGTTGGATTTAGAATGACGAAACTAAGACAAAACCGTTGGAATTTTCCCGATAGCTCCCATAGAAGCCGAGATATCGACCTTCAAAGTTTGGGTTTTTTCATTTTTCGGGTATACCACCCCGTATCAAATTTTTTTACCAAAACTTGATTTTTTTCGGAATCAAACTAAGTATACCAGCGTCTTATTTGGATCACCTAGATTACGAAAACACCGGGTTATAACAGGGTCCGAGCAGAACTAAGGGAATGAGAGCACTTTGAAAATCCTGAAAAAGTCGTTTTCGACGTCCGTTTTTGAGGCAAAAAATGGGCATCAAAAATGCCATATCTCGGCTATCGTAAGAGCTACGACCTTGAGGATGGTCTCGTTGGATTTAGAATGACAAAACTAAGACAAAACCGTTATAATTTTCCCGATAGCTCCCATAGAAGCCGAGATATCGACCTTCAAAATTTGGGTTTTTTCATTTTTCGGGTATACCCCCCCGTATCGAATTTTTCACCAAAAATTGATTTTTTTCGAAATCAAACTAAGTATACCAGCGTCTTATTTGGATCACCTAGATTACGAAAACACCGGGTTATAACAGGGTCCGAGCAGAACTAAGGGAATGAGAGCACTTTGAAAATCCTGAAAAAGTCGTTTTCGACGTCCGTTTTTGAGGCAAAAAATGGGTATCAAAAATGCCATATCTCGGCTATCGTAAGAGCTACGACCTTGCGGATGGTCTCGTTGGATTTAGAATGACAAAACTAAGACAAAACCGTTGGAATTTTCCCGATAGCTCCCATAGAAGCCGAGATATCGACCTTCAAAGTTTGGGTTTTTTCATTTTTCGGGTATACCCCCCCGTATCGAATTTTTCACCAAAAATTGATTTTTTTCGAAATCAAACTAAGTATACCAGCGACTTATTTGGATCACCTAGATTACGAAAACACCGGGTTATAACAGGATCCGAGCAGAACTAAGGGAATGAGAGCACTTTGAAAATCCTGAAAAAATCGTTTTCGACGTCCGTTTTTGAGGCCAAAAATGGGCATCAAAAATGCCATATCTCGGCTATCGTAAGAGCTACGACCTTGAGGATGGTCTCGTTGGATTCAGAATGACGAAACTAAGACAAAACCGTTGGAATTTTCCCGATAGCTCCCATAGAAGCCGAGATATCGACCTTCAAAGTTTGGGTTTTTTCATTTTTCGGGTATACCACCCCGTATCAAATTTTTTTACCAAAACTTGATTTTTTTCGAAATCAAACTAAGTATACCAGCGTCTTATTTGGATCACCTAGATTACGAAAACACCGGGTTATAACAGGATCCGAGCAGAACTAAGGGAATGAGAGCACTTTGAAAATCCTGAAAAAGTCGTTTTCGACGTCCGTTTTTGAGGCAAAAAATGGGTATCAAAAATGCCATATCTCGGCTATAGTAAGAGCTACGACCTTGCGGATGGTCTCGTTGGATTTAGAATGACGAAACTAAGACAAAACCGTTGGAATTTTCCCGATAGCTCCCATTGAAGCCGAGATATCGACCTTCAAAGTTTGGGTTTTTTCATTTTTCGGGTATACCCCCCCATATCGAATTTTTCACCAAAAATTGATTTTTTTCGAAATCAAACTAAGTATACCAGCGTCTTATTTGGATCACCTAGATTACGAAAACACCGGGTTATAACAGGGTCCGAGCAGAACTAAGGGAATGAGAGCACTTTGAAAATCCTGAAAAAGTCGTTTTCGACGTCCGTTTTTGAGGCAAAAAATGGGCATTAAAAATGCCATATCTCGGCTATCGTAAGAGCTACGACCTTGAGGATGGTCTCGTTGGATTTAGAATGACAAAACTAAGACAAAACCGTTAGAATTTTCCCGATAGCTCCCATAGAAGCCGAGATATCGACCTTCAAAGTTTGGGTTTTTTCATTTTTCGGGTATACCACCCCGTATCAAATTTTTTTACCAAAACTTGATTTTTTTCGGAATCAAACTAAGTATACCAGCGTCTTATTTGGATCACCTAGATTACGAAAACACCGGGTTATAACAGGGTCCGAGCAGAACTAAGGGAATGAGAGCACTTTGAAAATCCTGAAAAAGTCGTTTTCGACGTCCGTTTTTGAGGCAAAAAATGGGTATCAAAAATGCCATATCTCGGCTATAGTAAGAGCTACGACCTTGCGGATGGTCTCGTTGGATTTAGAATGACGAAACTAAGACAAAACCGTTGGAATTTTCCCGATAGCTCCCATAGAAGCCGAGATATCGACCTTCAAAGTTTGGGTTTTTTCATTTTTCGGGTATACCCCCCCGTATCGAATTTTTCACCAAAAATTGATTTTTTTCGAAATCAAACTAAGTATACCAGCGACTTATTTGGATCACCTAGATTACGAAAACACCGGGTTATAACAGGATCCGAGCAGAACTAAGGGAATGAGAGCACTTTGAAAATCCTGAAAAAATCGTTTTCGACGTCCGTTTTTGAGGCCAAAAATGGGCATCAAAAATGCCATATCTCGGCTATCGTAAGAGCTACGACCTTGAGGATGGTCTCGTTGGATTCAGAATGACGAAACTAAGACAAAACCGTTGGAATTTTCCCGATAGCTCCCATAGAAGCCGAGATATCGACCTTCAAAGTTTGGGTTTTTTCATTTTTCGGGTATACCACCCCGTATCAAATTTTTTTACCAAAACTTGATTTTTTTCGAAATCAAACTAAGTATACCAGCGTCTTATTTGGATCACCTAGATTACGAAAACACCGGGTTATAACAGGATCCGAGCAGAACTAAGGGAATGAGAGCATTTTGAAAATCCTGAAAAAGTCGTTTTCGACGTCCGTTTTTGAGGCAAAAAATGGGTATCAAAAATGCCATATCTCGGCTATAGTAAGAGCTACGACCTTGCGGATGGTCTCGTTGGATTTAGAATGACGAAACTAAGACAAAACCGTTGGAATTTTCCCGATAGCTCCCATAGAAGCCGAGATATCGACCTTCAAAGTTTGGGTTTTTTCATTTTTCGGGTATACCCCCCCGTATCGAATTTTTCACCAAAAATTGATTTTTTTCGAAATCAAACTAAGTATACCAGCGTCTTATTTGGATCACCTAGATTACGAAAACACCGGGTTATAACAGGATCCGAGCAGAACTAAGGGAATGAGAGCACTTTGAAAATCCTGAAAAAGTCGTTTTCAACGTCCGTTTTTGAGGCAACAAATGGGTATCAAAAATGCCATATCTCGGCTATCGTAAGAGCTACGACCTTGAGGATGGTCTCGTTGGATTTAGAATGACAAAACTAAGACAAAACCGTTATAATTTTCCCGATAGCTCCCATAGAAGCCGAGATATCGACCTTCAAAATTTGGGTTTTTTCATTTTTCGGGTATACCCCCCCGTATCGAATTTTTCACCAAAAATTGATTTTTTTCGAAATCAAACTAAGTATACCAGCGTCTTATTTGGATCACCTAGATTACGAAAACACCGGGTTATAACAGGGTCCGAGCAGAACTAAGGGAATGAGAGCACTTTGAAAATCCTGAAAAAGTCGTTTTCGACGTCCGTTTTTGAGGCAAAAAATGGGTATCAAAAATGCCATATCTCGGCTATAGTAAGAGCTACGACCTTGCGGATGGTCTCGTTGGATTTAGAATGACGAAACTAAGACAAAACCGTTGGAATTTTCCCGATAGCTCCCATAGAAGCCGAGATATCGACCTTCAAAGTTTGGGTTTTTTCATTTTTCGGGTATACCCCCCCGTATCGAATTTTTCACCAAAAATTGATTTTTTTCGAAATCAAACTAAGTATACCAGCGTCTTATTTGGATCACCTAGATTACGAAAACACCGGGTTATAACAGGATCCGAGCAGAACTAAGGGAATGAGAGCACTTTGAAAATCCTGAAAAAGTCGTTTTCGACGTCCGTTTTTGAGGTTAAAAATGGGATCAAAAATGCCATATCTCGGCTATCGTAAGAGCTACGACCTTGCGGATGGTCTCGTTGGATTCAGAATGACGAAACTAAGACAAAACCGTTGGAATTTTTCCGATAGCTCCCATAGAAGCCGAGATATCGACCTTCAAAGTTTGGGTTTTTTCATTTTTCGGGTATACCACCCCGTATCAAATTTTTTTACCAAAACTTGATTTTTTTCGAAATCAAACTAAGTATACCAGCGTCTTATTTGGATCACCTAGATTACGAAAACACCGGGTTATAACAGGATCCGAGCAGAACTAAGGGAATGAGAGCATTTTGAAAATCCTGAAAAAGTCGTTTTCGACGTCCGTTTTTGAGGCAAAAAATGGGTATCAAAAATGCCATATCTCGGCTATAGTAAGAGCTACGACCTTGCGGATGGTCTCGTTGGATTTAGAATGACGAAACTAAGACAAAACCGTTGGAATTTTCCCGATAGCTCCCATAGAAGCCGAGATATCGACCTTCAAAGTTTGGGTTTTTTCATTTTTCGGGTATACCACCCCGTATCAAATTTTTTTACCAAAACTTGATTTTTTTCGAAATCAAACTAAGTATACCAGCGTCTTATTTGGATCACCTAGATTACGAAAACACCGGGTTATAACAGGATCCGAGCAGAACTAAGGGAATGAGAGCACTTTGAAAATCCTGAAAAAGTCGTTTTCGACGTCCGTTTTTGAGGCAAAAAATGGGTATCAAAAATGCCATATCTCGGCTATAGTAAGAGCTACGACCTTGCGGATGGTCTCGTTGGATTTAGAATGACGAAACTAAGACAAAACCGTTGGAATTTTCCCGATAGCTCCCATAGAAGCCGAGATATCGACCTTCAAAGTTTGGGTTTTTTCATTTTTCGGGTATACCCCCCCGTATCGAATTTTTCACCAAAAATTGATTTTTTTCGAAATCAAACTAAGTATACCAGCGTCTTATTTGGATCACCTAGATTACGAAAACACCGGGTTATAACAGGATCCGAGCAGAACTAAGGGAATGAGAGCACTTTGAAAATCCTGAAAAAGTCGTTTTCGACGTCCGTTTTTGAGGCAAAAAATGGGTATCAAAAATGCCATATCTCGGCTATCGTAAGAGCTACGACCTTGCGGATGGTCTCGTTGGATTTAGAATGACGAAACTAAGACAAAACCGTTGGAATTTTCCCGATAGCTCCCATAGAAGCCGAGATATCGACCTTCAAAGTTTGGATTTTTACATTTTTCTGGTATACCCCCCCGTATCAAATTTTTTCACCAAAAATTGTTTTTTGTCGAAATCAAACTAAGTATACCAGCGTCTTATTTGGATCACCTAGATTACGAAAACACCGGGTTATAACAGGATCCGAGCAGAACTAAGGGAATGAGAGCACTTTGAAAATCCTGAAAAAGTCGTTTTCGACGTCCGTTTTTGAGGCAAAAAATGGGTATCAAAAATGCCATATCTCGGCTATCGTAAGAGCTACGACCTTGCGGATGGTCTCGTTGGATTTAGAATGACAAAACTAAGACAAAACCGTTGGAATTTTCCCGATAGCTCCCATAGAAGCCGAGATATCGACCTTCAAAATTTGGGTTTTTTCATTTTTCGGGTATACCCCCCCGTATCGAATTTTTCACCAAAAATTGATTTTTTTCGAAATCAAACTAAGTATACCAGCGTCTTATTTGGATCACCTAGATTACGAAAACACCGGGTTATAACAGGGTCCGAGCAGAACTAAGGGAATGAGAACACTTTGAAAATCCTGAAAAAGTCGTTTTCGACGTCCGTTTTTGAGGCAAAAAATGGGTATCAAAAATGCCATATCTCGGCTATCGTAAGAGCTACGACCTTGCGGATGGTCTCGTTGGATTTAGAATGACAAAACTAAGACAAAACCGTTGGAATTTTCCCGATAGCTCCCATAGAAGCCGAGATATCGACCTTCAAAGTTTGGGTTTTTTCATTTTTCGGGTATACCCCCCCGTATCGAATTTTTCACCAAAAATTGATTTTTTTCGAAATCAAACTAAGTATACCAGCGTCTTATTTGGATCACCTAGATTACGAAAACACCGGGTTATAACAGGGTCCGAGCAGAACTAAGGGAATGAGAGCACTTTGAAAATCCTGAAAAAGTCGTTTTCGACGTCCGTTTTTGAGGCAAAAAATGGGCATCAAAAATGCCATATCTCGGCTATCGTAAGAGCTACGACCTTGAGGATGGTCTCGTTGGATTTAGAATGACAAAACTAAGACAAAACCGTTATAATTTTCCCGATAGCTCCCATAGAAGCCGAGATATCGATCTTCAAAATTTGGGTTTTTTCATTTTTCGGGTATACCCCCCCGTATTGAATTTTTCACCAAAAATTGATTTTTTTCGAAATCAAACTAAGTATACCAGCGTCTTATTTGGATCACCTAGATTACGAAAACACCGGGTTATAACAGGGTCCGAGCAGAACTAAGGGAATGAGAGCACTTTGAAAATCCTGAAAAAGTCGTTTTCGACGTCCGTTTTTGAGGCAAAAAATGGGTATCAAAAATGTTATATCTCGGCTATCGTAAGAGCTACGACCTTGCGGATGGTCTCGTTGGATTTAGAATGACAAAACTAAGACAAAACCGTTGGAATTTTCCCGATAGCTCCCATAGAAGCCGAGATATCGACCTTCAAAGTTTGGGTTTTTTCATTTTTCGGGTATACCCCCCCGTATCGAATTTTTCACCAAAAATTGATTTTTTTCGAAATCAAACTAAGTATACCAGCGACTTATTTGGATCACCTAGATTACGAAAACACCGGGTTATAACAGGATCCGAGCAGAACTAAGGGAATGAGAGCACTTTGAAAATCCTGAAAAAATCGTTTTCGACGTCCGTTTTTGAGGCCAAAAATGGGCATCAAAAATGCCATATCTCGGCTATCGTAAGAGCTACGACCTTGCGGATGGTCTCGTTGGATTTAGAATGACGAAACTAAGACAAAACCGTTGGAATTTTCCCGATAGCTCCCATAGAAGCCGAGATATCGACCTTCAAAATTTGGGTTTTTTCATTTTTCGGGTATACCCCCCCGTATCGAATTTTTCACCAAAAATTGATTTTTTTCGAAATCAAACTAAGTATACCAGCGTCTTATTTGGATCACCTAGATTACGAAAACACCGGGTTATAACAGGGTCCGAGCAGAACTAAGGGAATGAGAACACTTTGAAAATCCTGAAAAAGTCGTTTTCGACGTCCGTTTTTGAGGCAAAAAATGGGTATCAAAAATGCCATATCTCGGCTATCGTAAGAGCTACGACCTTGCGGATGGTCTCGTTGGATTTAGAATGACAAAACTAAGACAAAACCGTTGGAATTTTCCCGATAGCTCCCATAGAAGCCGAGATATCGACCTTCAAAGTTTGGGTTTTTTCATTTTTCGGGTATACCCCCCCGTATCGAATTTTTCACCAAAAATTGATTTTTTTCGAAATCAAACTAAGTATACCAGCGACTTATTTGGATCACCTAGATTACGAAAACACCGGGTTATAACAGGATCCGAGCAGAACTAAGGGAATGAGAGCACTTTGAAAATCCTGAAAAAATCGTTTTCGACGTCCGTTTTTGAGGCCAAAAATGGGCATCAAAAATGCCATATCTCGGCTATCGTAAGAGCTACGACCTTGAGGATGGTCTCGTTGGATTCAGAATGACGAAACTAAGACAAAACCGTTGGAATTTTCCCGATAGC
The DNA here is from genome assembly GCF_022605725.1 of Anthonomus grandis grandis. Classification (NCBI taxonomy): domain Eukaryota; kingdom Metazoa; phylum Arthropoda; class Insecta; order Coleoptera; family Curculionidae; genus Anthonomus; species Anthonomus grandis. Next base: position 105,462 of record NW_026088485.1, read on the forward strand.
TCCCATAGAAGCCGAGATATCGACCTTCAAAGTTTGGGTTTTTTCATTTTTCGGGTATACCACCCCGTATCAAATTTTTTTACCAAAACTTGATTTTTTTCGAAATCAAACTAAGTATACCAGCGTCTTATTTGGATCACCTAGATTACGAAAACACCGGGTTATAACAGGATCCGAACAGAACTAAGGGAATGAGAGCATTTTGAAAATCCTGAAAAAGTCGTTTTCGACGTCCGTTTTTGAGGCAAAAAATGGGTATCAAAAATGCCATATCTCGGCTATAGTAAGAGCTACGACCTTGCGGATGGTCTCGTTGGATTTAGAATGACGAAACTAAGACAAAACCGTTGGAATTTTCCCGATAGCTCCCATAGAAGCCGAGATATCGACCTTCAAAGTTTGGGTTTTTTCATTTTTCGGGTATACCCCCCCGTATCGAATTTTTCACCAAAAATTGATTTTTTTCGAAATCAAACTAAGTATACCAGCGTCTTATTTGGATCACCTAGATTACGAAAACACCGGGTTATAACAGGATCCGAGCAGAACTAAGGGAATGAGAGCACTTTGAAAATCCTGAAAAAGTCGTTTTCAACGTCCGTTTTTGAGGCAACAAATGGGTATCAAAAATGCCATATCTCGGCTATCGTAAGAGCTACGACCTTGAGGATGGTCTCGTTGGATTTAGAATGACAAAACTAAGACAAAACCGTTATAATTTTCCCGATAGCTCCCATAGAAGCCGAGATATCGACCTTCAAAATTTGGGTTTTTTCATTTTTCGGGTATACCCCCCCGTATCGAATTTTTCACCAAAAATTGATTTTTTTCGAAATCAAACTAAGTATACCAGCGTCTTATTTGGATCACCTAGATTACGAAAACACCGGGTTATAACAGGGTCCGAGCAGAACTAAGGGAATGAGAGCACTTTGAAAATCCTGAAAAAGTCGTTTTCGACGTCCGTTTTTGAGGCAAAAAATGGGTATCAAAAATGCCATATCTCGGCTATCGTAAGAGCTACGACCTTGCGGATGGTCTCGTTGGATTTAGAATGACAAAACTAAGACAAAACCGTTGGAATTTTCCCGATAGCTCCCATAGAAGCCGAGATATCGACCTTCAAAGTTTGGGTTTTTTCATTTTTCGGGTATACCCCCCCGTATCGAATTTTTCACCAAAAATTGATTTTTTTCGAAATCAAACTAAGTATACCAGCGACTTATTTGGATCACCTAGATTACGAAAACACCGGGTTATAACAGGATCCGAGCAGAACTAAGGGAATGAGAGCACTTTGAAAATCCTGAAAAAATCGTTTTCGACGTCCGTTTTTGAGGCCAAAAATGGGCATCAAAAATGCCATATCTCGGCTATCGTAAGAGCTACGACCTTGAGGATGGTCTCGTTGGATTCAGAATGACGAAACTAAGACAAAACCGTTGGAATTTTCCCGATAGCTCCCATAGAAGCCGAGATATCGACCTTCAAAGTTTGGGTTTTTTCATTTTTCGGGTATACCACCCCGTATCAAATTTTTTTACCAAAACTTGATTTTTTTCGAAATCAAACTAAGTATACCAGCGTCTTATTTGGATCACCTAGATTACGAAAACACCGGGTTATAACAGGATCCGAGCAGAACTAAGGGAATGAGAGCACTTTGAAAATCCTGAAAAAGTCGTTTTCGACGTCCGTTTTTGAGGCAAAAAATGGGTATCAAAAATGCCATATCTCGGCTATAGTAAGAGCTACGACCTTGCGGATGGTCTCGTTGGATTTAGAATGACGAAACTAAGACAAAACCGTTGGAATTTTCCCGATAGCTCCCATTGAAGCCGAGATATCGACCTTCAAAGTTTGGGTTTTTTCATTTTTCGGGTATACCCCCCCATATCGAATTTTTCACCAAAAATTGATTTTTTTCGAAATCAAACTAAGTATACCAGCGTCTTATTTGGATCACCTAGATTACGAAAACACCGGGTTATAACAGGGTCCGAGCAGAACTAAGGGAATGAGAGCACTTTGAAAATCCTGAAAAAGTCGTTTTCGACGTCCGTTTTTGAGGCAAAAAATGGGCATTAAAAATGCCATATCTCGGCTATCGTAAGAGCTACGACCTTGAGGATGGTCTCGTTGGATTTAGAATGACAAAACTAAGACAAAACCGTTAGAATTTTCCCGATAGCTCCCATAGAAGCCGAGATATCGACCTTCAAAGTTTGGGTTTTTTCATTTTTCGGGTATACCCCCCCGTATCGAATTTTTCACCAAAAATTGATTTTTTTCGAAATCAAACTAAGTATACCAGCGACTTATTTGGATCACCTAGATTACGAAAACACCGGGTTATAACAGGATCCGAGCAAAACTAAGGGAATGAGAGCACTTTGAAAATCCTGAAAAAGTCGTTTTCGACGTCCGTTTTTGAGGCAAAAAATGGGTATCAAAAATGCCATATCTCGGCTATAGTAAGAGCTACGACCTTGCGGATGGTCTCGTTGGATTTAGAATGACGAAACTAAGACAAAACCGTTGGAATTTTCCCGATAGCTCCCATAGAAGCCGAGATATCGACCTTCAAAGTTTGGGTTTTTTCATTTTTCGGGTATACCCCCCCGTATCGAATTTTTCACCAAAAATTGATTTTTTTCGAAATCAAACTAAGTATACCAGCGACTTATTTGGATCACCTAGATTACGAAAACACCGGGTTATAACAGGATCCGAGCAGAACTAAGGGAATGAGAGCACTTTGAAAATCCTGAAAAAATCGTTTTCGACGTCCGTTTTTGAGGCCAAAAATGGGCATCAAAAATGCCATATCTCGGCTATCGTAAGAGCTACGACCTTGAGGATGGTCTCGTTGGATTCAGAATGACGAAACTAAGACAAAACCGTTGGAATTTTCCCGATAGCTCCCATAGAAGCCGAGATATCGACCTTCAAAGTTTGGGTTTTTTCATTTTTCGGGTATACCACCCCGTATCAAATTTTTTTACCAAAACTTGATTTTTTTCGAAATCAAACTAAGTATACCAGCGTCTTATTTGGATCACCTAGATTACGAAAACACCGGGTTATAACAGGATCCGAGCAGAACTAAGGGAATGAGAGCATTTTGAAAATCCTGAAAAAGTCGTTTTCGACGTCCGTTTTTGAGGCAAAAAATGGGTATCAAAAATGCCATATCTCGGCTATAGTAAGAGCTACGACCTTGCGGATGGTCTCGTTGGATTTAGAATGACGAAACTAAGACAAAACCGTTGGAATTTTCCCGATAGCTCCCATAGAAGCCGAGATATCGACCTTCAAAGTTTGGGTTTTTTCATTTTTCGGGTATACCCCCCCGTATCGAATTTTTCACCAAAAATTGATTTTTTTCGAAATCAAACTAAGTATACCAGCGTCTTATTTGGATCACCTAGATTACGAAAACACCGGGTTATAACAGGATCCGAGCAGAACTAAGGGAATGAGAGCACTTTGAAAATCCTGAAAAAGTCGTTTTCGACGTCCGTTTTTGAGGTTAAAAATGGGCATCAAAAATGCCATATCTCGGCTATCGTAAGAGCTACGACCTTGCGGATGGTCTCGTTGGATTCAGAATGACGAAACTAAGACAAAACCGTTGGAATTTTTCCGATAGCTCCCATAGAAGCCGAGATATCGACCTTCAAAGTTTGGGTTTTTTCATTTTTCGGGTATACCCCCCCGTATCGAATTTTTCACCAAAAATTGATTTTTTTCGAAATCAAACTAAGTATACCAGCGTCTTATTTGGATCACCTAGATTACGAAAACACCGGGTTATAACAGGGTCCGAGCAGAACTAAGGGAATGAGAGCACTTTGAAAATCCTGAAAAAGTCGTTTTCGACGTCCGTTTTTGAGGCAAAAAATGGGCATTAAAAATGCCATATCTCGGCTATCGTAAGAGCTACGACCTTGAGGATGGTCTCGTTGGATTTAGAATGACAAAACTAAGACAAAACCGTTAGAATTTTCCCGATAGCTCCCATAGAAGCCGAGATATCGACCTTCAAAGTTTGGGTTTTTTCATTTTTCGGGTATACCCCCCCGTATCGAATTTTTCACCAAAAATTGATTTTTTTCGAAATCAAACTAAGTATACCAGCGACTTATTTGGATCACCTAGATTACGAAAACACCGGGTTATAACAGGATCCGAGCAAAACTAAGGGAATGAGAGCACTTTGAAAATCCTGAAAAAGTCGTTTTCGACGTCCGTTTTTGAGGCAAAAAATGGGTATCAAAAATGCCATATCTCGGCTATAGTAAGAGCTACGACCTTGCGGATGGTCTCGTTGGATTTAGAATGACGAAACTAAGACAAAACCGTTGGAATTTTCCCGATAGCTCCCATAGAAGCCGAGATATCGACCTTCAAAGTTTGGGTTTTTTCATTTTTAGGGTATACCCCCCCGTATCGAATTTTTCACCAAAAATTGATTTTTTTCGAAATCAAACTAAGTATACCAGCGACTTATTTGGATCACCTAGATTACGAAAACACCGGGTTATAACAGGATCCGAGCAGAACTAAGGGAATGAGAGCACTTTGAAAATCCTGAAAAAATCGTTTTCGACGTCCGTTTTTGAGGCCAAAAATGGGCATCAAAAATGCCATATCTCGGCTATCGTAAGAGCTACGACCTTGAGGATGGTCTCGTTGGATTCAGAATGACGAAACTAAGACAAAACCGTTGGAATTTTCCCGATAGCTCCCATAGAAGCCGAGATATCGACCTTCAAAGTTTGGGTTTTTTCATTTTTCGGGTATACCACCCCGTATCAAATTTTTTTACCAAAACTTGATTTTTTTCGAAATCAAACTAAGTATACCAGCGTCTTATTTGGATCACCTAGATTACGAAAACACCGGGTTATAACAGGATCCGAGCAGAACTAAGGGAATGAGAGCATTTTGAAAATCCTGAAAAAGTCGTTTTCGACGTCCGTTTTTGAGGCAAAAAATGGGTATCAAAAATGCCATATCTCGGCTATAGTAAGAGCTACGACCTTGCGGATGGTCTCGTTGGATTTAGAATGACGAAACTAAGACAAAACCGTTGGAATTTTCCCGATAGCTCCCATAGAAGCCGAGATATCGACCTTCAAAGTTTGGGTTTTTTCATTTTTCGGGTATACCCCCCCGTATCGAATTTTTCACCAAAAATTGATTTTTTTCGAAATCAAACTAAGTATACCAGCGTCTTATTTGGATCACCTAGATTACGAAAACACCGGGTTATAACAGGATCCGAGCAGAACTAAGGGAATGAGAGCACTTTGAAAATCCTGAAAAAGTCGTTTTCAACGTCCGTTTTTGAGGCAACAAATGGGTATCAAAAATGCCATATCTCGGCTATCGTAAGAGCTACGACCTTGAGGATGGTCTCGTTGGATTTAGAATGACAAAACTAAGACAAAACCGTTATAATTTTCCCGATAGCTCCCATAGAAGCCGAGATATCGACCTTCAAAATTTGGGTTTTTTCATTTTTCGGGTATACCCCCCCGTATCGAATTTTTCACCAAAAATTGATTTTTTTCGAAATCAAACTAAGTATACCAGCGTCTTATTTGGATCACCTAGATTACGAAAACACCGGGTTATAACAGGGTCCGAGCAGAACTAAGGGAATGAGAGCACTTTGAAAATCCTGAAAAAGTCGTTTTCGACGTCCGTTTTTGAGGCAAAAAATGGGTATCAAAAATGCCATATCTCGGCTATCGTAAGAGCTACGACCTTGCGGATGGTCTCGTTGGATTTAGAATGACAAAACTAAGACAAAACCGTTGGAATTTTCCCGATAGCTCCCATAGAAGCCGAGATATCGACCTTCAAAGTTTGGGTTTTTTCATTTTTCGGGTATACCCCCCCGTATCGAATTTTTCACCAAAAATTGATTTTTTTCGAAATCAAACTAAGTATACCAGCGACTTATTTGGATCACCTAGATTACGAAAACACCGGGTTATAACAGGATCCGAGCAAAACTAAGGGAATGAGAGCACTTTGAAAATCCTGAAAAAGTCGTTTTCGACGTCCGTTTTTGAGGCAAAAAATGGGTATCAAAAATGCCATATCTCGGCTATAGTAAGAGCTACGACCTTGCGGATGGTCTCGTTGGATTTAGAATGACGAAACTAAGACAAAACCGTTGGAATTTTCCCGATAGCTCCCATAGAAGCCGAGATATCGACCTTCAAAGTTTGGGTTTTTTCATTTTTCGGGTATACCCCCCCGTATCGAATTTTTCACCAAAAATTGATTTTTTTCGAAATCAAACTAAGTATACCAGCGACTTATTTGGATCACCTAGATTACGAAAACACCGGGTTATAACAGGATCCGAGCAGAACTAAGGGAATGAGAGCACTTTGAAAATCCTGAAAAAATCGTTTTCGACGTCCGTTTTTGAGGCCAAAAATGGGCATCAAAAATGCCATATCTCGGCTATCGTAAGAGCTACGACCTTGAGGATGGTCTCGTTGGATTCAGAATGACGAAACTAAGACAAAACCGTTGGAATTTTCCCGATAGCTCCCATAGAAGCCGAGATATCGACCTTCAAAGTTTGGGTTTTTTCATTTTTCGGGTATACCACCCCGTATCAAATTTTTTTACCAAAACTTGATTTTTTTCGAAATCAAACTAAGTATACCAGCGTCTTATTTGGATCACCTAGATTACGAAAACACCGGGTTATAACAGGATCCGAGCAGAACTAAGGGAATGAGAGCATTTTGAAAATCCTGAAAAAGTCGTTTTCGACGTCCGTTTTTGAGGCAAAAAATGGGTATCAAAAATGCCATATCTCGGCTATAGTAAGAGCTACGACCTTGCGGATGGTCTTGTTGGATTTAGAATGACGAAACTAAGACAAAACCGTTGGAATTTTCCCGATAGCTCCCATAGAAGCCGAGATATCGACCTTCAAAGTTTGGGTTTTTTCATTTTTCGGGTATACCCCCCCGTATCGAATTTTTCACCAAAAATTGATTTTTTTCGAAATCAAACTAAGTATACCAGCGTCTTATTTGGATCACCTAGATTACGAAAACACCGGGTTATAACAGGATCCGAGCAGAACTAAGGGAATGAGAGCACTTTGAAAATCCTGAAAAAGTCGTTTTCAACGTCCGTTTTTGAGGCAACAAATGGGTATCAAAAATGCCATATCTCGGCTATCGTAAGAGCTACGACCTTGCGGATGGTCTCGTTGGATTTAGAATGACGAAACTAAGACAAAACCGTTGGAATTTTCCCGATAGCTCCCATAGAAGCCGAGATATCGACCTTCAAAGTTTGGGTTTTTTCATTTTTCGGGTATACCACCCCGTATCAAATTTTTTTACCAAAACTTGATTTTTTTCGAAATCAAACTAAGTATACCAGCGTCTTATTTGGATCACCTAGATTACGAAAACACCGGGTTATAACAGGATCCGAGCAGAACTAAGGGAATGAGAGCACTTTGAAAATCCTGAAAAAGTCGTTTTCTACGTCCGTTTTTGAGGCAAAAAATGGGTATCAAAAATGCCATATCTCGGCTATAGTAAGAGCTACGACCTTGCGGATGATCTCGTTGGATTTAGAATGACGAAACTAAGACAAAACCGTTGGAATTTTCCCGATAGCTCCCATAGAAGCCGAGATATCGACCTTCAAAGTTTGGGTTTTTTCATTTTTCGGGTATACCCCCCCGTATCGAATTTTTCACCAAAAATTGATTTTTTTCGAAATCAAACTAAGTATACCAGCGTCTTATTTGGATCACCTAGATTACGAAAACACCGGGTTATAACAGGATCCGAGCAGAACTAAGGGAATGAGAGCACTTTGAAAATCCTGAAAAAGTCGTTTTCGACGTCCGTTTTTGAGGTTAAAAATGGGCATCAAAAATGCCATATCTCGGCTATCGTAAGAGCTACGACCTTGCGGATGGTCTCGTTGGATTCAGAATGACGAAACTAAGACAAAACCGTTGGAATTTTTCCGATAGCTCCCATAGAAGCCGAGATATCGACCTTCAAAGTTTGGGTTTTTTCATTTTTCGGGTATACCCCCCCGTATCGAATTTTTCACCAAAAATTGATTTTTTTCGAAATCAAACTAAGTATACCAGCGTCTTATTTGGATCACCTAGATTACGAAAACACCGGGTTATAACAGGGTCCGAGCAGAACTAAGGGAATGAGAGCACTTTGAAAATCCTGAAAAAGTCGTTTTCGACGTCCGTTTTTGAGGCAAAAAATGGGTATCAAAAATGCCATATCTCGGCTATCGTAAGAGCTACGACCTTGCGGATGGTCTCGTTGGATTTAGAATGACAAAACTAAGACAAAACCGTTGGAATTTTCCCGATAGCTCCCATAGAAGCCGAGATATCGACCTTCAAAATTTGGGTTTTTTCATTTTTCGGGTATACTTCCCCGTATCGAATTTTTCACCAAAAATTGATTTTTTTCGAAATCAAACTAAGTATACCAGCGTCTTATTTGGATCACCTAGATTACGAAAACACCGGGTTATAACAGGGTCCGAGCAGAACTAAGGGAATGAGAACACTTTGAAAATCCTGAAAAAGTCGTTTTCGACGTCCGTTTTTGAGGCAAAAAATGGGTATCAAAAATGCCATATCTCGGCTATCGTAAGAGCTACGACCTTGCGGATGGTCTCGTTGGATTTAGAATGACAAAACTAAGACAAAACCGTTGGAATTTTCCCGATAGCTCCCATAGAAGCCGAGATATCGACCTTCAAAGTTTGGGTTTTTTCATTTTTCGGGTATACCCCCCCGTATCGAATTTTTCACCAAAAATTGATTTTTTTCGAAATCAAACTAAGTATACCAGCGTCTTATTTGGATCACCTAGATTACGAAAACACCGGGTTATAACAGGGTCCGAGCAGAACTAAGGGAATGAGAGCACTTTGAAAATCCTGAAAAAGTCGTTTTCGACGTCCGTTTTTGAGGCAAAAAATGGGCATCAAAAATGCCATATCTCGGCTATCGTAAGAGCTACGACCTTGAGGATGGTCTCGTTGGATTTAGAATGACAAAACTAAGACAAAACCGTTATAATTTTCCCGATAGCTCCCATAGAAGCCGAGATATCGATCTTCAAAATTTGGGTTTTTTCATTTTTCGGGTATACCCCCCCGTATTGAATTTTTCACCAAAAATTGATTTTTTTCGAAATCAAACTAAGTATACCAGCGTCTTATTTGGATCACCTAGATTACGAAAACACCGGGTTATAACAGGGTCCGAGCAGAACTAAGGGAATGAGAACACTTTGAAAATCCTGAAAAAGTCGTTTTCGACGTCCGTTTTTGAGGCAAAAAATGGGTATCAAAAATGCCATATCTCGGCTATCGTAAGAGCTACGACCTTGCGGATGGTCTCGTTGGATTTAGAATGACAAAACTAAGACAAAACCGTTGGAATTTTCCCGATAGCTCCCATAGAAGCCGAGATATCGACCTTCAAAGTTTGGGTTTTTTCATTTTTCGGGTATACCCCCCCGTATCGAATTTTTCACCAAAAATTGATTTTTTTCGAAATCAAACTAAGTATACCAGCGTCTTATTTGGATCACCTAGATTACGAAAACACCGGGTTATAACAGGGTCCGAGCAGAACTAAGGGAATGAGAGCACTTTGAAAATCCTGAAAAAGTCGTTTTCGACGTCCGTTTTTGAGGCAAAAAATGGGCATCAAAAATGCCATATCTCGGCTATCGTAAGAGCTACGACCTTGAGGATGGTCTCGTTGGATTTAGAATGACAAAACTAAGACAAAACCGTTATAATTTTCCCGATAGCTCCCATAGAAGCCGAGATATCGATCTTCAAAATTTGGGTTTTTTCATTTTTCGGGTATACCCCCCCGTATTGAATTTTTCACCAAAAATTGATTTTTTTCGAAATCAAACTAAGTATACCAGCGTCTTATTTGGATCACCTAGATTACGAAAACACCGGGTTATAACAGGGTCCGAGCAGAACTAAGGGAATGAGAGCACTTTGAAAATCCTGAAAAAGTCGTTTTCGACGTCCGTTTTTGAGGCAAAAAATGGGTATCAAAAATGTTATATCTCGGCTATCGTAAGAGCTACGACCTTGCGGATGGTCTCGTTGGATTTAGAATGACAAAACTAAGACAAAACCGTTGGAATTTTCCCGATAGCTCCCATAGAAGCCGAGATATCGACCTTCAAAGTTTGGGTTTTTTCATTTTTCGGGTATACCCCCCCGTATCGAATTTTTCACCAAAAATTGATTTTTTTCGAAATCAAACTAAGTATACCAGCGACTTATTTGGATCACCTAGATTACGAAAACACCGGGTTATAACAGGATCCGAGCAGAACTAAGGGAATGAGAGCACTTTGAAAATCCTGAAAAAATCGTTTTCGACGTCCGTTTTTGAGGCCAAAAATGGGCATCAAAAATGCCATATCTCGGCTATCGTAAGAGCTACGACCTTGCGGATGGTCTCGTTGGATTTAGAATGACGAAACTAAGACAAAACCGTTGGAATTTTCCCGATAGCTCCCATAGAAGCCGAGATATCGACCTTCAAAGTTTGGGTTTTTTCATTTTTCGGGTATACCCCCCCGTATCAAATTTTTCACCAAAAATTGATTTTTTTCGAAATCAAACTAAGTATACCAGCGTCTTATTTGGATCACCTAGATTACGAAAACACCGGGTTTTAACAGGATCCGAGCAGAACTAAGGGAATGAGAGCACTTTGAAAATCCTGAAAAAGTCGTTTTCGACGTCCGTTTTTGAGGCAAAAAATGGGCATCAAAAATGCCATATCTCGGCTATCGTAAGAGCTACGACCTTGAGGATGGTCTCGTTGGATTTAGAATGACAAAACTAAGACAAAACCGTTGGAATTTTCCCGATAGCTCCCATAGAAGCCGAGATATCGACCTTCAAAATTTGGGTTTTTTCATTTTTCGGGTATACCCCCCCGTATCGAATTTTTCACCAAAAATTGATTTTTTTCGAAATCAAACTAAGTATACCAGCGTCTTATTTGGATCACCTAGATTACGAAAACACCGGGTTATAACAGGGTCCGAGCAGAACTAAGGGAATGAGAGCACTTTGAAAATCCTGAAAAAGTCGTTTTCGACGTCCGTTTTTGAGGCAAAAAATGGGTATCAAAAATGCCATATCTCGGCTATCGTAAGAGCTACGACCTTGCGGATGGTCTCGTTGGATTTAGAATGACAAAACTAAGACAAAACCGTTGGAATTTTCCCGATAGCTCCCATAGAAGCCGAGATATCGACCTTCAAAGTTTGGATTTTTACATTTTTCTGGTATACCCCCCCGTATCAAATTTTTTCACCAAAAATTGTTTTTTGTCGAAATCAAACTAAGTATACCAGCGTCTTATTTGGATCACCTAGATTACGAAAACACCGGGTTATAACAGGATCCGAGCAGAACTAAGGGAATGAGAGCACTTTGAAAATCCTGAAAAAGTCGTTTTCGACGTGCGTTTTTGAGGCAAAAAATGGGCATCAAAAATGCCATATCTCGGCTATCGTAAGAGCTACGACCTTGCGGATGGTCTCGTTGGATTTAGAATGACAAAACTAAGACAAAACCGTTGGAATTTTCCCGATAGCTCCCATAGAAGCCGAGATATCGACCTTCAAAGTTTGGATTTTTACATTTTTCTGGTATACCCCCCCGTATCAAATTTTTTCACCAAAAATTGTTTTTTGTCGAAATCAAACTAAGTATACCAGCGTCTTATTTGGATCACCTAGATTACGAAAACACCGGGTTATAACAGGGTCCGAGCAGAACTAAGGGAATGAGAACACTTTGAAAATCCTGAAAAAGTCGTTTTCGACGTCCGTTTTTGAGGCAAAAAATGGGTATCAAAAATGCCATATCTCGGCTATCGTAAGAGCTACGACCTTGCGGATGGTCTCGTTGGATTTAGAATGACAAAACTAAGACAAAACCGTTGGAATTTTCCCGATAGCTCCCATAGAAGCCGAGATATCGACCTTCAAAGTTTGGGTTTTTTCATTTTTCGGGTATACACCCCCGTATCGAATTTTTCACCAAAAATTGATTTTTTTCGAAATCAAACTAAGTATACCAGCGTCTTATTTGGATCACCTAGATTACGAAAACACCGGGTTATAACAGGGTCCGAGCAGAACTAAGGGAATGAGAGCACTTTGAAAATCCTGAAAAAGTCGTTTTCGACGTGCGTTTTTGAGGCAAAAAATGGGCATCAAAAATGCCATATCTCGGCTATCGTAAGAGCTACGACCTTGAGGATGGTCTCGTTGGATTTAGAATGACAAAACTAAGACAAAACCGTTATAATTTTCCCGATAGCTCCCATAGAAGCCGAGATATCGATCTTCAAAATTTGGGTTTTTTCATTTTTCGGGTATACCCCCCCGTATCGAATTTTTCACCAAAAATTGATTTTTTTCGAAATCAAACTAAGTATACCAGCGTCTTATTTGGATCACCTAGATTACGAAAACACCGGGTTATAACAGGGTCCGAGCAGAACTAAGGGAATGAGAGCACTTTGAAAATCCTGAAAAAGTCGTTTTCGACGTCCGTTTTTGAGGCAAAAAATGGGTATCAAAAATGTTATATCTCGGCTATCGTAAGAGCTACGACCTTGCGGATGGTCTCGTTGGATTTAGAATGACAAAACTAAGACAAAACCGTTGGAATTTTCCCGATAGCTCCCATAGAAGCCGAGATATCGACCTTCAAAGTTTGGGTTTTTTCATTTTTCGGGTATACCCCCCCGTATCGAATTTTTCACCAAAAATTGATTTTTTTCGAAATCAAACTAAGTATACCAGCGACTTATTTGGATCACCTAGATTACGAAAACACCGGGTTATAACAGGATCCGAGCAGAACTAAGGGAATGAGAGCACTTTGAAAATCCTGAAAAAATCGTTTTCGACGTCCGTTTTTGAGGCCAAAAATGGGCATCAAAAATGCCATATCTCGGCTATCGTAAGAGCTACGACCTTGCGGATGGTCTCGTTGGATTTAGAATGACGAAACTAAGACAAAACCGTTGGAACTTTCCCGATAGCTCCCATAGAAGCCGAGATATCGACCTTCAAAGTTTGGGTTTTTTCATTTTTCGGGTATACCCCCCCGTATCGAATTTTTCACCAAAAATTGATTTTTTTCGAAATCAAACTAAGTATACCAGCGTCTTATTTGGATCACCTAGATTACGAAAACACCGGGTTATAACAGGATCCGAGCAGAACTAAGGGAATGAGAGCACTTTGAAAATCCTGAAAAAGTCGTTTTCGACGTCCGTTTTTGAGGCAAAAAATGGGTATCAAAAATGCCATATCTCGGCTATCGTAAGAGCTACGACCTTGCGGATGGTCTCGTTGGATTTAGAATGACAAAACTAAGACAAAACCGTTGGAATTTTCCCGATAGCTCCCATAGAAGCCGAGATATCGACCTTCAAAGTTTGGGTTTTTTCATTTTTCGGGTATACCCCCCCGTATCGAATTTTTCACCAAAAATTGATTTTTTTCGAAATCAAACTAAGTATACCAGCGTCTTATTTGGATCACCTAGATTACGAAAACACCGGGTTATAACAGGGTCCGAGCAGAACTAAGGGAATGAGAGCACTTTGAAAATCCTGAAAAAGTCGTTTTCGACGTCCGTTTTTGAGGCAAAAAATGGGCATCAAAAATGCCATATCTCGGCTATCGTAAGAGCTACGACCTTGAGGATGGTCTCGTTGGATTTAGAATGACAAAACTAAGACAAAACCGTTATAATTTTCCCGATAGCTCCCATAGAAGCCGAGATATCGATCTTCAAAATTTGGGTTTTTTCATTTTTCGGGTATACCCCCCCGTATTGAATTTTTCACCAAAAATTGATTTTTTTCGAAATCAAACTAAGTATACCAGCGTCTTATTTGGATCACCTAGATTACGAAAACACCGGGTTATAACAGGGTCCGAGCAGAACTAAGGGAATGAGAACACTTTGAAAATCCTGAAAAAGTCGTTTTCGACGTCCGTTTTTGAGGTTAAAAATGGGCATCAAAAATGCCATATCTCGGCTATCGTAAGAGCTACGACCTTGCGGATGGTCTCGTTGGATTCAGAATGACGAAACTAAGACAAAACCGTTGGAATTTTTCCGATAGCTCCCATAGAAGCCGAGATATCGACCTTCAAAGTTTGGGTTTTTTCATTTTTCGGGTATACCCCCCCGTATCGAATTTTTCACCAAAAATTGATTTTTTTCGAAATCAAACTAAGTATACCAGCGTCTTATTTGGATCACCTAGATTACGAAAACACCGGGTTATAACAGGGTCCGAGCAGAACTAAGGGAATGAGAGCACTTTGAAAATCCTGAAAAAGTCGTTTTCGACGTCCGTTTTTGAGGCAAAAAATGGGTATCAAAAATGCCATATCTCGGCTATCGTAAGAGCTACGACCTTGCGGATGGTCTCGTTGGATTTAGAATGACGAAACTAAGACAAAACCGTTGGAATTTTCCCGATAGCTCCCATAGAAGCCGAGATATCGACCTTCAAAGTTTGGATTTTTACATTTTTCTGGTATACCCCCCCGTATCAAATTTTTTCACCAAAAATTGTTTTTTGTCGAAATCAAACTAAGTATACCAGCGTCTTATTTGGATCACCTAGATTACGAAAACACCGGGTTATAACAGGATCCGAGCAGAACTAAGGGAATGAGAGCACTTTGAAAATCCTGAAAAAGTCGTTTTCGACGTCCGTTTTTGAGGCAAAAAATGGGTATCAAAAATGCCATATCTCGGCTATCGTAAGAGCTACGACCTTGCGGATGGTCTCGTTGGATTTAGAATGACGAAACTAAGATAAAACCGTTGGAATTTTCCCTATAGCTCCCATAGAAGCCGAGATATCGACCTTCAAAGTTTGTGTTTTTTCATTTTTCGGGTATACCCCCCCGTATCGAATTTTTCACCAAAAATTGATTTTTTTCGAAATCAAACTAAGTATACCAGCGTCTTATTTGGATCACCTAGATTACGAAAACACCGGGTTATAACAGGATCCGAGCAGAACTAAGGGAATGAGAGCACTTTGAAAATCCTGAAAAAGTCGTTTTCGACGTCCGTTTTTGAGGTTAAAAATGGGCATCAAAAATGCCATATCTCGGCTATCGTAAGAGCTACGACCTTGCGGATGGTCTCGTTGGATTTAGAATGACAAAACTAAGACAAAACCGTTGGAATTTTCCCGATAGCTCCCATAGAAGCCGAGATATCGACCTTCAAAATTTGGGTTTTTTCATTTTTCGGGTATACCCCCCCGTATCGAATTTTTCACCAAAAATTGATTTTTTTCGAAATCAAACTAAGTATACCAGCGTCTTATTTGGATCACCTAGATTACGAAAACACCGGGTTATAACAGGGTCCGAGCAGAACTAAGGGAATGAGAACACTTTGAAAATCCTGAAAAAGTCGTTTTCGACGTCCGTTTTTGAGGCAAAAAATGGGTATCAAAAATGCCATATCTCGGCTATCGTAAGAGCTACGACCTTGCGGATGGTCTCGTTGGATTTAGAATGACAAAACTAAGACAAAACCGTTGGAATTTTCCCGATAGCTCCCATAGAAGCCGAGATATCGACCTTCAAAGTTTGGGTTTTTTCATTTTTCGGGTATACCCCCCCGTATCGAATTTTTCACCAAAAATTGATTTTTTTCGAAATCAAACTAAGTATACCAGCGTCTTATTTGGATCACCTAGATTACGAAAACACCGGGTTATAACAGGGTCCGAGCAGAACTAAGGGAATGAGAGCACTTTGAAAATCCTGAAAAAGTCGTTTTCGACGTCCGTTTTTGAGGCAAAAAATGGGCATCAAAAATGACATATCTCGGCTATCGTAAGAGCTACGACCTTGAGGATGGTCTCGTTGGATTTAGAATGACAAAACTAAGACAAAACCGTTATAATTTTCCCGATAGCTCCCATAGAAGCCGAGATATCGATCTTCAAAATTTGGGTTTTTTCATTTTTCGGGTATACCCCCCCCGTATTGAATTTTTCACCAAAAATTGATTTTTTTCGAAATCAAACTAAGTATACCAGCGTCTTATTTGGATCACCTAGATTACGAAAACACCGGGTTATAACAGGGTCCGAGCAGAACTAAGGGAATGAGAGCACTTTGAAAATCCTGAAAAAGTCGTTTTCGACGTCCGTTTTTGAGGCAAAAAATGGGTATCAAAAATGTTATATCTCGGCTATCGTAAGAGCTACGACCTTGCGGATGGTCTCGTTGGATTTAGAATGACAAAACTAAGACAAAACCGTTGGAATTTTCCCGATAGCTCCCATAGAAGCCGAGATATCGACCTTCAAAGTTTGGGTTTTTTCATTTTTCGGGTATACCCCCCCGTATCGAATTTTTCACCAAAAATTGATTTTTTTCGAAATCAAACTAAGTATACCAGCGACTTATTTGGATCACCTAGATTACGAAAACACCGGGTTATAACAGGATCCGAGCAGAACTAAGGGAATGAGAGCACTTTGAAAATCCTGAAAAAATCGTTTTCGACGTCCGTTTTTGAGGCCAAAAATGGGCATCAAAAATGCCATA
Source organism: Anthonomus grandis grandis (assembly GCF_022605725.1). Taxonomy (NCBI): domain Eukaryota; kingdom Metazoa; phylum Arthropoda; class Insecta; order Coleoptera; family Curculionidae; genus Anthonomus; species Anthonomus grandis. Next base: position 122,168 of record NW_026088485.1, read on the forward strand.
TCTCGGCTATCGTAAGAGCTACGACCTTGCGGATGGTCTCGTTGGATTTAGAATGACGAAACTAAGACAAAACCGTTGGAATTTTCCCGATAGCTCCCATAGAAGCCGAGATATCGACCTTCAAAGTTTGGGTTTTTTCATTTTTCGGGTATACCCCCCCGTATCGAATTTTTCACCAAAAATTGATTTTTTTCGAAATCAAACTAAGTATACCAGCGTCTTATTTGGATCACCTAGATTACGAAAACACCGGGTTTTAACAGGATCCGAGCAGAACTAAGGGAATGAGAGCACTTTGAAAATCCTGAAAAAGTCGTTTTCGACGTCCGTTTTTGAGGCAAAAAATGGGCATCAAAAATGCCATATCTCGGCTATCGTAAGAGCTACGACCTTGAGGATGGTCTCGTTGGATTTAGAATGACAAAACTAAGACAAAACCGTTGGAATTTTCCCGATAGCTCCCATAGAAGCCGAGATATCGACCTTCAAAATTTGGGTTTTTTCATTTTTCGGGTATACCCTCCCGTATCGAATTTTTCACCAAAAATTGATTTTTTTCGAAATCAAACTAAGTATACCAGCGTCTTATTTGGATCACCTAGATTACGAAAACACCGGGTTATAACAGGGTCCGAGCAGAACTAAGGGAATGAGAGCACTTTGAAAATCCTGAAAAAGTCGTTTTCGACGTCCGTTTTTGAGGCAAAAAATGGGTATCAAAAATGCCATATCTCGGCTATCGTAAGAGCTACGACCTTGAGGATGGTCTCGTTGGATTTAGAATGACAAAACTAAGACAAAACCGTTATAATTTTCCCGATAGCTCCCATAGAAGCCGAGATATCGATCTTCAAAATTTGGGTTTTTTCATTTTTCGGGTATACCCCCCCGTATTGAATTTTTCACCAAAAATTGATTTTTTTCGAAATCAAACTAAGTATACCAGCGTCTTATTTGGATCACCTAGATTACGAAAACACCGGGTTATAACAGGGTCCGAGCAGAACTAAGGGAATGAGAACACTTTGAAAATCCTGAAAAAGTCGTTTTCGACGTCCGTTTTTGAGGCAAAAAATGGGTATCAAAAATGCCATATCTCGGCTATCGTAAGAGCTACGACCTTGCGGATGGTCTCGTTGGATTTAGAATGACGAAACTAAGACAAAACCGTTGGAATTTTCCCTATAGCTCCCATAGAAGCCGAGATATCGACCTTCAAAGTTTGGGTTTTTTCATTTTTCGGGTATACCCCCCCGTATCGAATTTTTCACCAAAAATTGATTTTTTTCGAAATCAAACTAAGTATACCAGCGTCTTATTTGGATCACCTAGATTACGAAAACACCGGGTTATAACAGGATCCGAGCAGAACTAAGGGAATGAGAGCACTTTGAAAATCCTGAAAAAGTCGTTTTCGACGTCCGTTTTTGAGGTTAAAAATGGGCATCAAAAATGCCATATCTCGGCTATCGTAAGAGCTACGACCTTGCGGATGGTCTCGTTGGATTCAGAATGACGAAACTAAGACAAAACCGTTGGAATTTTTCCGATAGCTCCCATAGAAGCCGAGATATCGACCTTCAAAGTTTGGGTTTTTTCATTTTTCGGGTATACCCCCCCGTATCGAATTTTTCACCAAAAATTGATTTTTTTCGAAATCAAACTAAGTATACCAGCGTCTTATTTGGATCACCTAGATTACGAAAACACCGGGTTATAACAGGGTCCGAGCAGAACTAAGGGAATGAGAGCACTTTGAAAATCCTGAAAAAGTCGTTTTCGACGTCCGTTTTTGAGGCAAAAAATGGGTATCAAAAATGCTATATCTCGGCTATCGTAAGAGCTACGACCTTGCGGATGGTCTCGTTGGATTTAGAATGACGAAACTAAGACAAAACCGTTGGAATTTTCCCGATAGCTCCCATAGAAGCCGAGATATCGACCTTCAAAGTTTGGATTTTTACATTTTTCTGGTATACCCCCCCGTATCAAATTTTTTCACCAAAAATTGTTTTTTGTCGAAATCAAACTAAGTATACCAGCGTCTTATTTGGATCACCTAGATTACGAAAACACCGGGTTATAACAGGATCCGAGCAGAACTAAGGGAATGAGAGCACTTTGAAAATCCTGAAAAAGTCGTTTTCGACGTCCGTTTTTGAGGCAAAAAATGGGTATCAAAAATGCCATATCTCGGCTATCGTAAGAGCTACGACCTTGCGGATGGTCTCGTTGGATTTAGAATGACGAAACTAAGATAAAACCGTTGGAATTTTCCCTATAGCTCCCATAGAAGCCGAGATATCGACCTTCAAAGTTTGTGTTTTTTCATTTTTCGGGTATACCCCCCCGTATCGAATTTTTCACCAAAAATTGATTTTTTTCGAAATCAAACTAAGTATACCAGCGTCTTATTTGGATCACCTAGATTACGAAAACACCGGGTTATAACAGGATCCGAGCAGAACTAAGGGAATGAGAGCACTTTGAAAATCCTGAAAAAGTCGTTTTCGACGTCCGTTTTTGAGGTTAAAAATGGGCATCAAAAATGCCATATCTCGGCTATCGTAAGAGCTACGACCTTGCGGATGGTCTCGTTGGATTTAGAATGACAAAACTAAGACAAAACCGTTGGAATTTTCCCGATAGCTCCCATAGAAGCCGAGATATCGACCTTCAAAATTTGGGTTTTTTCATTTTTCGGGTATACCCCCCCGTATCGAATTTTTCACCAAAAATTGATTTTTTTCGAAATCAAACTAAGTATACCAGCGTCTTATTTGGATCACCTAGATTACGAAAACACCGGGTTATAACAGGGTCCGAGCAGAACTAAGGGAATGAGAACACTTTGAAAATCCTGAAAAAGTCGTTTTCGACGTCCGTTTTTGAGGCAAAAAATGGGTATCAAAAATGCCATATCTCGGCTATCGTAAGAGCTACGACCTTGCGGATGGTCTCGTTGGATTTAGAATGACAAAACTAAGACAAAACCGTTGGAATTTTCCCGATAGCTCCCATAGAAGCCGAGATATCGACCTTCAAAGTTTGGGTTTTTTCATTTTTCGGGTATACCCCCCCGTATCGAATTTTTCACCAAAAATTGATTTTTTTCGAAATCAAACTAAGTATACCAGCGTCTTATTTGGATCACCTAGATTACGAAAACACCGGGTTATAACAGGGTCCGAGCAGAACTAAGGGAATGAGAGCACTTTGAAAATCCTGAAAAAGTCGTTTTCGACGTCCGTTTTTGAGGCAAAAAATGGGCATCAAAAATGCCATATCTCGGCTATCGTAAGAGCTACGACCTTGAGGATGGTCTCGTTGGATTTAGAATGACAAAACTAAGACAAAACCGTTATAATTTTCCCGATAGCTCCCATAGAAGCCGAGATATCGATCTTCAAAATTTGGGTTTTTTCATTTTTCGGGTATACCCCCCCGTATTGAATTTTTCACCAAAAATTGATTTTTTTCGAAATCAAACTAAGTATACCAGCGTCTTATTTGGATCACCTAGATTACGAAAACACCGGGTTATAACAGGGTCCGAGCAGAACTAAGGGAATGAGAGCACTTTGAAAATCCTGAAAAAGTCGTTTTCGACGTCCGTTTTTGAGGCAAAAAATGGGTATCAAAAATGTTATATCTCGGCTATCGTAAGAGCTACGACCTTGCGGATGGTCTCGTTGGATTTAGAATGACAAAACTAAGACAAAACCGTTGGAATTTTCCCGATAGCTCCCATAGAAGCCGAGATATCGACCTTCAAAGTTTGGGTTTTTTCATTTTTCGGGTATACCCCCCCGTATCGAATTTTTCACCAAAAATTGATTTTTTTCGAAATCAAACTAAGTATACCAGCGACTTATTTGGATCACCTAGATTACGAAAACACCGGGTTATAACAGGATCCGAGCAGAACTAAGGGAATGAGAGCACTTTGAAAATCCTGAAAAAATCGTTTTCGACGTCCGTTTTTGAGGCCAAAAATGGGCATCAAAAATGCCATATCTCGGCTATCGTAAGAGCTACGACCTTGCGGATGATCTCGTTGGATTTAGAATGACGAAACTAAGACAAAACCGTTGGAATTTTCCCGATAGCTCCCATAGAAGCCGAGATATCGACCTTCAAAGTTTGGGTTTTTTCATTTTTCGGGTATACCCCCCCGTATCGAATTTTTCACCAAAAATTGATTTTTTTCGAAATCAAACTAAGTATACCAGCGTCTTATTTGGATCACCTAGATTACGAAAACACCGGGTTTTAACAGGATCCGAGCAGAACTAAGGGAATGAGAGCACTTTGAAAATCCTGAAAAAGTCGTTTTCGACGTCCGTTTTTGAGGCAAAAAATGGGCATCAAAAATGCCATATCTCGGCTATCGTAAGAGCTACGACCTTGAGGATGGTCTCGTTGGATTTAGAATGACAAAACTAAGACAAAACCGTTGGAATTTTCCCGATAGCTCCCATAGAAGCCGAGATATCGACCTTCAAAATTTGGGTTTTTTCATTTTTCGGGTATACCCTCCCGTATCGAATTTTTCACCAAAAATTGATTTTTTTCGAAATCAAACTAAGTATACCAGCGTCTTATTTGGATCACCTAGATTACGAAAACACCGGGTTATAACAGGGTCCGAGCAGAACTAAGGGAATGAGAGCACTTTGAAAATCCTGAAAAAGTCGTTTTCGACGTCCGTTTTTGAGGCAAAAAATGGGTATCAAAAATGCCATATCTCGGCTATCGTAAGAGCTACGACCTTGCGGATGGTCTCGTTGGATTTAGAATGACAAAACTAAGACAAAACCGTTGGAATTTTCCCGATAGCTCCCATAGAAGCCGAGATATCGACCTTCAAAGTTTGGATTTTTACATTTTTCTGGTATACCCCCCCGTATCAAATTTTTTCACCAAAAATTGTTTTTTGTCGAAATCAAACTAAGTATACCAGCGTCTTATTTGGATCACCTAGATTACGAAAACACCGGGTTATAACAGGATCCGAGCAGAACTAAGGGAATGAGAGCACTTTGAAAATCCTGAAAAAGTCGTTTTCGACGTCCGTTTTTGAGGCAAAAAATGGGTATCAAAAATGCCATATCTCGGCTATCGTAAGAGCTACGACCTTGCGGATGGTCTCGTTGGATTTAGAATGACGAAACTAAGACAAAACCGTTGGAATTTTCCCTATAGCTCCCATAGAAGCCGAGATATCGACCTTCAAAGTTTGTGTTTTTTCATTTTTCGGGTATACCCCCCCGTATCGAATTTTTCACCAAAAATTGATTTTTTTCGAAATCAAACTAAGTATACCAGCGTCTTATTTGGATCACCTAGATTACGAAAACACCGGGTTATAACAGGATCCGAGCAGAACTAAGGGAATGAGAGCACTTTGAAAATCCTGAAAAAGTCGTTTTCGACGTCCGTTTTTGAGGTTAAAAATGGGCATCAAAAATGCCATATCTCGGCTATCGTAAGAGCTACGACCTTGCGGATGGTCTCGTTGGATTCAGAATGACGAAACTAAGACAAAACCGTTGGAATTTTTCCGATAGCTCCCATAGAAGCCGAGATATCGACCTTCAAAGTTTGGGTTTTTTCATTTTTCGGGTATACCCCCCCGTATCGAATTTTTCACCAAAAATTGATTTTTTTCGAAATCAAACTAAGTATACCAGCGTCTTATTTGGATCACCTAGATTACGAAAACACCGGGTTATAACAGGGTCCGAGCAGAACTAAGGGAATGAGAGCACTTTGAAAATCCTGAAAAAGTCGTTTTCGACGTCCGTTTTTGAGGCAAAAAATGGGTATCAAAAATGCCATATCTCGGCTATCGTAAGAGCTACGACCTTGCGGATGGTCTCGTTGGATTTAGAATGACAAAACTAAGACAAAACCGTTGGAATTTTCCCGATAGCTCCCATAGAAGCCGAGATATCGACCTTCAAAATTTGGGTTTTTTCATTTTTCGGGTATACCCCCCCGTATCGAATTTTTCACCAAAAATTGATTTTTTTCGAAATCAAACTAAGTATACCAGCGTCTTATTTGGATCACCTAGATTACGAAAACACCGGGTTATAACAGGGTCCGAGCAGAACTAAGGGAATGAGAACACTTTGAAAATCCTGAAAAAGTCGTTTTCGACGTCCGTTTTTGAGGCAAAAAATGGGTATCAAAAATGCCATATCTCGGCTATCGTAAGAGCTACGACCTTGCGGATGGTCTCGTTGGATTTAGAATGACAAAACTAAGACAAAACCGTTGGAATTTTCCCGATAGCTCCCATAGAAGCCGAGATATCGACCTTCAAAGTTTGGGTTTTTTCATTTTTCGGGTATACACCCCCGTATCGAATTTTTCACCAAAAATTGATTTTTTTCGAAATCAAACTAAGTATACCAGCGTCTTATTTGGATCACCTAGATTACGAAAACACCGGGTTATAACAGGGTCCGAGCAGAACTAAGGGAATGAGAGCACTTTGAAAATCCTGAAAAAGTCGTTTTCGACGTGCGTTTTTGAGGCAAAAAATGGGCATCAAAAATGCCATATCTCGGCTATCGTAAGAGCTACGACCTTGAGGATGGTCTCGTTGGATTTAGAATGACAAAACTAAGACAAAACCGTTATAATTTTCCCGATAGCTCCCATAGAAGCCGAGATATCGATCTTCAAAATTTGGGTTTTTTCATTTTTCGGGTATACCCCCCCGTATCGAATTTTTCACCAAAAATTGATTTTTTTCGAAATCAAACTAAGTATACCAGCGTCTTATTTGGATCACCTAGATTACGAAAACACCGGGTTATAACAGGGTCCGAGCAGAACTAAGGGAATGAGAGCACTTTGAAAATCCTGAAAAAGTCGTTTTCGACGTCCGTTTTTGAGGCAAAAAATGGGTATCAAAAATGTTATATCTCGGCTATCGTAAGAGCTACGACCTTGCGGATGGTCTCGTTGGATTTAGAATGACAAAACTAAGACAAAACCGTTGGAATTTTCCCGATAGCTCCCATAGAAGCCGAGATATCGACCTTCAAAGTTTGGGTTTTTTCATTTTTCGGGTATACCCCCCCGTATCGAATTTTTCACCAAAAATTGATTTTTTTCGAAATCAAACTAAGTATACCAGCGACTTATTTGGATCACCTAGATTACGAAAACACCGGGTTATAACAGGATCCGAGCAGAACTAAGGGAATGAGAGCACTTTGAAAATCCTGAAAAAATCGTTTTCGACGTCCGTTTTTGAGGCCAAAAATGGGCATCAAAAATGCCATATCTCGGCTATCGTAAGAGCTACGACCTTGCGGATGGTCTCGTTGGATTTAGAATGACGAAACTAAGACAAAACCGTTGGAATTTTCCCGATAGCTCCCATAGAAGCCGAGATATCGACCTTCAAAGTTTGGGTTTTTTCATTTTTCGGGTATACCCCCCCGTATCGAATTTTTCACCAAAAATTGATTTTTTTCGAAATCAAACTAAGTATACCAGCGTCTTATTTGGATCACCTAGATTACGAAAACACCGGGTTATAACAGGATCCGAGCAGAACTAAGGGAATGAGAGCACTTTGAAAATCCTGAAAAAGTCGTTTTCGACGTCCGTTTTTGAGGCAAAAAATGGGCATCAAAAATGCCATATCTCGGCTATCGTAAGAGCTACGACCTTGAGGATGGTCTCGTTGGATTTAGAATGACAAAACTAAGACAAAACCGTTGGAATTTTCCCGATAGCTCCCATAGAAGCCGAGATATCGACCTTCAAAATTTGGGTTTTTTCATTTTTCGGGTATACCCTCCCGTATCGAATTTTTCACCAAAAATTGATTTTTTTCGAAATCAAACTAAGTATACCAGCGTCTTATTTGGATCACCTAGATTACGAAAACACCGGGTTATAACAGGGTCCGAGCAGAACTAAGGGAATGAGAGCACTTTGAAAATCCTGAAAAAGTCGTTTTCGACGTCCGTTTTTGAGGCGAAAAATGGGCATCAAAAATGCCATATCTCGGCTATCGTAAGAGCTACGACCTTGAGGATGGTCTCGTTGGATTTAGAATGACAAAACTAAGACAAAACCGTTATAATTTTCCCGATAGCTCCCATAGAAGCCGAGATATCGACCTTCAAAGTTTGGGTTTTTTCATTTTTCGGGTATACCCCCCCGTATCGAATTTTTCACCAAAAATTGATTTTTTTCGAAATCAAACTAAGTATACCAGCGTCTTATTTGGATCACCTAGATTACGAAAACACCGGGTTATAACAGGATCCGAGCAGAACTAAGGGAATGAGAGCACTTTGAAAATCCTGAAAAAGTCGTTTTCAACGTCCGTTTTTGAGGCAAAAAATGGGTATCAAAAATGCCATATCTCGGCTATCGTAAGAGCTACGACCTTGCGGATGGTCTCGTTGGATTTAGAATGACGAAACTAAGACAAAACCGTTGGAATTTTCCCGATAGCTCCCATAGAAGCCGAGATATCGACCTTCAAAATTTGGGTTTTTTCATTTTTCGGGTATACCCCCCCGTATCGAATTTTTCACCAAAAATTGATTTTTTTCGAAATCAAACTAAGTATACCAGCGTCTTATTTGGATCACCTAGATTACGAAAACACCGGGTTATAACAGGGTCCGAGCAGAACTAAGGGAATGAGAACACTTTGAAAATCCTGAAAAAGTCGTTTTCGACGTCCGTTTTTGAGGCAAAAAATGGGTATCAAAAATGCCATATCTCGGCTATCGTAAGAGCTACGACCTTGCGGATGGTCTCGTTGGATTTAGAATGACAAAACTAAGACAAAACCGTTGGAATTTTCCCGATAGCTCCCATAGAAGCCGAGATATCGACCTTCAAAGTTTGGGTTTTTTCATTTTTCGGGTATACCCCCCCGTATCGAATTTTTCACCAAAAATTGATTTTTTTCGAAATCAAACTAAGTATACCAGCGTCTTATTTGGATCACCTAGATTACGAAAACACCGGGTTATAACAGGGTCCGAGCAGAACTAAGGGAATGAGAGCACTTTGAAAATCCTGAAAAAGTCGTTTTCGACGTCCGTTTTTGAGGCAAAAAATGGGCATCAAAAATGCCATATCTCGGCTATCGTAAGAGCTACGACCTTGAGGATGGTCTCGTTGGATTTAGAATGACAAAACTAAGACAAAACCGTTATAATTTTCCCGATAGCTCCCATAGAAGCCGAGATATCGATCTTCAAAATTTGGGTTTTTTCATTTTTCGGGTATACCCCCCCGTATCGAATTTTTCACCAAAAATTGATTTTTTTCGAAATCAAACTAAGTATACCAGCGTCTTATTTGGATCACCTAGATTACGAAAACACCGGGTTATAACAGGGTCCGAGCAGAACTAAGGGAATGAGAGCACTTTGAAAATCCTGAAAAAGTCGTTTTCGACGTCCGTTTTTGAGGCAAAAAATGGGTATCAAAAATGTTATATCTCGGCTATCGTAAGAGCTACGACCTTGCGGATGGTCTCGTTGGATTTAGAATGACAAAACTAAGACAAAACCGTTGGAATTTTCCCGATAGCTCCCATAGAAGCCGAGATATCGACCTTCAAAGTTTGGGTTTTTTCATTTTTCGGGTATACCCCCCCGTATCGAATTTTTCACCAAAAATTGATTTTTTTCGAAATCAAACTAAGTATACCAGCGACTTATTTGGATCACCTAGATTACGAAAACACCGGGTTATAACAGGATCCGAGCAGAACTAAGGGAATGAGAGCACTTTGAAAATCCTGAAAAAATCGTTTTCGACGTCCGTTTTTAAGGCCAAAAATGGGCATCAAAAATGCCATATCTCGGCTATCGTAAGAGCTACGACCTTGCGGATGGTCTCGTTGGATTTAGAATGACGAAACTAAGACAAAACCGTTGGAATTTTCCCGATAGCTCCCATAGAAGCCGAGATATCGACCTTCAAAGTTTGGGTTTTTTCATTTTTCGGGTATACCCCCCCGTATCGAATTTTTCACCAAAAATTGATTTTTTTCGAAATCAAACTAAGTATACCAGCGTCTTATTTGGATCACCTAGATTACGAAAACACCGGGTTATAACAGGATCCGAGCAGAACTAAGGGAATGAGAGCACTTTGAAAATCCTGAAAAAGTCGTTTTCGACGTCCGTTTTTGAGGCAAAAAATGGGCATCAAAAATGCCATATCTCGGCTATCGTAAGAGCTACGACCTTGAGGATGGTCTCGTTGGATTTAGAATGACAAAACTAAGACAAAACCGTTGGAATTTTCCCGATAGCTCCCATAGAAGCCGAGATATCGACCTTCAAAATTTGGGTTTTTTCATTTTTCGGGTATACCCTCCCGTATCGAATTTTTCACCAAAAATTGATTTTTTTCGAAATCAAACTAAGTATACCAGCGTCTTATTTGGATCACCTAGATTACGAAAACACCGGGTTATAACAGGGTCCGAGCAGAACTAAGGGAATGAGAGCACTTTGAAAATCCTGAAAAAGTCGTTTTCGACGTCCGTTTTTGAGGCAAAAAATGGGTATCAAAAATGCCATATCTCGGCTATCGTAAGAGCTACGACCTTGCGGATGGTCTCGTTGGATTTAGAATGACAAAACTAAGACAAAACCGTTGGAATTTTCCCGATAGCTCCCATAGAAGCCGAGATATCGACCTTCAAAATTTGGGTTTTTTCATTTTTCGGGTATACCCCCCCGTATCGAATTTTTCACCAAAAATTGATTTTTTTCGAAATCAAACTAAGTATACCAGCGTCTTATTTGGATCACCTAGATTACGAAAACACCGGGTTATAACAGGGTCCGAGCAGAACTAAGGGAATGAGAGCACTTTGAAAATCCTGAAAAAGTCGTTTTCGACGTCCGTTTTTGAGGCGAAAAATGGGCATCAAAAATGCCATATCTCGGCTATCGTAAGAGCTACGACCTTGAGGATGGTCTCGTTGGATTTAGAATGACAAAACTAAGACAAAACCGTTATAATTTTCCCGATAGCTCCCATAGAAGCCGAGATATCGACCTTCAAAGTTTGGGTTTTTTCATTTTTCGGGTATACCCCCCCGTATCGAATTTTTCACCAAAAATTGATTTTTTTCGAAATCAAACTAAGTATACCAGCGTCTTATTTGGATCACCTAGATTACGAAAACACCGGGTTATAACAGGATCCGAGCAGAACTAAGGGAATGAGAGCACTTTGAAAATCCTGAAAAAGTCGTTTTCAACGTCCGTTTTTGAGGCAAAAAATGGGTATCAAAAATGCCATATCTCGGCTATCGTAAGAGCTACGACCTTGCGGATGGTCTCGTTGGATTTAGAATGACGAAACTAAGACAAAACCGTTGGAATTTTCCCGATAGCTCCCATAGAAGCCGAGATATCGACCTTCAAAGTTTGGATTTTTACATTTTTCTGGTATACCCCCCCGTATCAAATTTTTTCACCAAAAATTGTTTTTTGTCGAAATCAAACTAAGTATACCAGCGTCTTATTTGGATCACCTAGATTACGAAAACACCGGGTTATAACAGGATCCGAGCAGAACTAAGGGAATGAGAGCACTTTGAAAATCCTGAAAAAGTCGTTTTCGACGTCCGTTTTTGAGGCAAAAAATGGGTATCAAAAATGCCATATCACACATCTCGTGAGAGTTACGACCTTGCGGATGGTCTCGTTGGATTTAGAATGACGAAACTAAGACAAAACCGTTGGAATTTTCCCTATAGCTCCCATAGAAGCCGAGATATCGACCTTCAAAGTTTGGGTTTTTTCATTTTTCGGGTATACCCCCCCGTATCGAATTTTTCACCAAAAATTGATTTTTTTCGAAATCAAACTAAGTATACCAGCGTCTTATTTGGATCACCTAGATTACGAAAACACCGGGTTATAACAGGATCCGAGCAGAACTAAGGGAATGAGAGCACTTTGAAAATCCTGAAAAAGTCGTTTTCGACGTCCGTTTTTGAGGTTAAAAATGGGCATCAAAAATGCCATATCTCGGCTATCGTAAGAGCTACGACCTTGCGGATGGTCTCGTTGGATTCAGAATGACGAAACTAAGACAAAACCGTTGGAATTTTTCCGATAGCTCCCATAGAAGCCGAGATATCGACCTTCAAAGTTTGGGTTTTTTCATTTTTCGGGTATACCCCCCCGTATCGAATTTTTCACCAAAAATTGATTTTTTTCGAAATCAAACTAAGTATACCAGCGTCTTATTTGGATCACCTAGATTACGAAAACACCGGGTTATAACAGGGTCCGAGCAGAACTAAGGGAATGAGAGCACTTTGAAAATCCTGAAAAAGTCGTTTTCGACGTCCGTTTTTGAGGCAAAAAATGGGTATCAAAAATGCCATATCTCGGCTATCGTAAGAGCTACGACCTTGCGGATGGTCTCGTTGGATTTAGAATGACAAAACTAAGACAAAACCGTTGGAATTTTCCCGATAGCTCCCATAGAAGCCGAGATATCGACCTTCAAAATTTGGGTTTTTTCATTTTTCGGGTATACCCCCCCGTATCGAATTTTTCACCAAAAATTGATTTTTTTCGAAATCAAACTAAGTATACCAGCGTCTTATTTGGATCACCTAGATTACGAAAACACCGGGTTATAACAGGGTCCGAGCAGAACTAAGGGAATGAGAACACTTTGAAAATCCTGAAAAAGTCGTTTTCGACGTCCGTTTTTGAGGCAAAAAATGGGTATCAAAAATGCCATATCTCGGCTATCGTAAGAGCTACGACCTTGCGGATGGTCTCGTTGGATTTAGAATGACAAAACTAAGACAAAACCGTTGGAATTTTCCCGATAGCTCCCATAGAAGCCGAGATATCGACCTTCAAAGTTTGGGTTTTTTCATTTTTCGGGTATACCCCCCCGTATCGAATTTTTCACCAAAAATTGATTTTTTTCGAAATCAAACTAAGTATACCAGCGTCTTATTTGGATCACCTAGATTACGAAAACACCGGGTTATAACAGGGTCCGAGCAGAACTAAGGTAATGAGAGCACTTTGAAAATCCTGAAAAAGTCGTTTTCGACGTCCGTTTTTGAGGCAAAAAATGGGCATCAAAAATGCCATATCTCGGCTATCGTAAGAGCTACGACCTTGAGGATGGTCTCGTTGGATTTAGAATGACAAAACTAAGACAAAACCGTTATAATTTTCCCGATAGCTCCCATAGAAGCCGAGATATCGATCTTCAAAATTTGGGTTTTTTCATTTTTCGGGTATACCCCCCCGTATCGAATTTTTCACCAAAAATTGATTTTTTTCGAAATCAAACTAAGTATACCAGCGTCTTATTTGGATCACCTAGATTACGAAAACACCGGGTTATAACAGGGTCCGAGCAGAACTAAGGGAATGAGAGCACTTTGAAAATCCTGAAAAAGTCGTTTTCGACGTCCGTTTTTGAGGCAAAAAATGGGTATCAAAAATGTTATATCTCGGCTATCGTAAGAGCTACGACCTTGCGGATGGTCTCGTTGGATTTAGAATGACAAAACTAAGACAAAACCGTTGGAATTTTCCCGATAGCTCCCATAGAAGCCGAGATATCGACCTTCAAAGTTTGGGTTTTTTCATTTTTCGGGTATACCCCCCCGTATCGAATTTTTCACCAAAAATTGATTTTTTTCGAAATCAAACTAAGTATACCAGCGACTTATTTGGATCACCTAGATTACGAAAACACCGGGTTATAACAGGATCCGAGCAGAACTAAGGGAATGAGAGCACTTTGAAAATCCTGAAAAAATCGTTTTCGACGTCCGTTTTTGAGGCCAAAAATGGGCATCAAAAATGCCATATCTCGGCTATCGTAAGAGCTACGACCTTGCGGATGGTCTCGTTGGATTTAGAATGACGAAACTAAGACAAAGCCGTTGGAATTTTCCCGATAGCTCCCATAGAAGCCGAGATATCGACCTTCAAAGTTTGGGTTTTTTCATTTTTCGGGTATACCCCCCCGTATCGAATTTTTCACCAAAAATTGATTTTTTTCGAAATCAAACTAAGTATACCAGCGTCTTATTTGGATCACCTAGATTACGAAAACACCGGGTTATAACAGGATCCGAGCAGAACTAAGGGAATGAGAGCACTTTGAAAATCCTGAAAAAGTCGTTTTCGACGTCCGTTTTTGAGGCAAAAAATGGGCATCAAAAATGCCATATCTCGGCTATCGTAAGAGCTACGACCTTGCGGATGGTCTCGTTGGATTTAGAATGACGAAACTAAGACAAAACCGTTGGAATTTTCCCGATAGCTCCCATAGAAGCCGAGATATCGACCTTCAAAGTTTGGGTTTTTTCATTTTTCGGGTATACCCCCCCGTATCGAATTTTTCACCAAAAATTGATTTTTTTCGAAATCAAACTAAGTATACCAGCGACTTATTTGGATCACCTAGATTACGAAAACACCGGGTTATAACAGGATCCGAGCAGAACTAAGGGAATGAGAGCACTTTGAAAATCCTGAAAAAATCGTTTTCGACGTCCGTTTTTGAGGCCAAAAATGGGCATCAAAAATGCCATATCTCAACTATCGTAAGAGCTACGACCTTGAGGATGGTCTCGTTGGATTCAGAATGACGAAACTAAGACAAAGCCGTTGGAATTTTCCCGATAGCTCCCATAGAAGCCGAGATATCGACCTTCAAAGTTTGGGTTTTTTCATTTTTCGGGTATACCACCCCGTATCAAATTTTTTTACCAAAACTTGATTTTTTTCGAAATCAAACTAAGTATACCAGCGTCTTATTTGGATCACCTAGATTACGAAAACACCGGGTTATAACAGGGTCCGAGCAGAACTAAGGGAATGAGAGCACTTTGAAAATCCTGAAAAAGTCGTTTTCGACGTCCGTTTTTGAGGCCAAAAATGGGCATCAAAAATGCCATATCTCGGCTATCGTAAGAGCTACGACCTTGAGGATGGTCTCGTTGGATTCAGAATGACGAAACTAAGACAAAGCCGTTGGAATTTTCCCGATAGCTCCCATAGAAGCCGAGATATCGACCTTCAAAGTTTGGGTTTTTTCATTTTTCGGGTATACCACCCCGTATCAAATTTTTTTACCAAAACTTGATTTTTTTCGAAATCAAACTAAGTATACCAGCGTCTTATTTGGATCACCTAGATTACGAAAACACCGGGTTATAACAGGGTCCGAGCAGAACTAAGGGAATGAGAGCACTTTGAAAATCCTGAAAAAGTCGTTTTCGACGTCCGTTTTTGAGGCAAAAAATGGGTATCAAAAATGCCATATCTCGGCTATCGTAAGAGCTACGACCTTGCGGATGGTCTCGTTGGATTTAGAATGACAGAACTAAGACAAAACCGTTGGAATTTTCCCGATAGCTCCCATAGAAGCCGAGATATCGACCTTCAAAGTTTGGGTTTTTTCATTTTTCGGGTATACCCCCCCGTATCGAATTTTTCACCAAAAATTGATTTTTTTCGAAATCAAACTAAGTATACCAGCGACTTATTTGGATCACCTAGATTACGAAAACACCGGGTTATAACAGGATCCGAGCAGAACTAAGGGAATGAGAGCACTTTGAAAATCCTGAAAAAATCGTTTTCGACGTCCGTTTTTGAGGCCAAAAATGGGCATCAAAAATGCCATATCTCGGCTATCGTAAGAGCTACGACCTTGAGGATGGTCTCGTTGGATTCAGAATGACGAAACTAAGACAAAACCGTTGGAATTTTCCCGATAGCTCCCATAGAAGCCGAGATATCGACCTTCAAAGTTTGGGTTTTTTCATTTTTCGGGTATACCACCCCGTATCAAATTTTTTTACCAAAACTTGATTTTTTTCGAAATCAAACTAAGTATACCAGCGTCTTATTTGGATCACCTAGATTACGAAAACACCGGGTTATAACAGGATCCGAGCAGAACTAAGGGAATGAGAGCACTTTGAAAATCCTGAAAAAGTCGTTTTCGACGTCCGTTTTTGAGGCAAAAAATGGGTATCAAAAATGCCATATCTCGGCTATCGTAAGAGCTACGACCTTGCGGATGGTCTCGTTGGATTTAGAATGACGAAACTAAGACAAAACCGTTGGAATTTTCCCGATAGCTCCCATTGAAGCCGAGATATCGACCTTCAAAGTTTGGGTTTTTTCATTTTTCGGGTATACCTCCCCATATCGAATTTTTCACCAAAAATTGATTTTTTTCGAAATCAAACTAAGTATACCAGCGTCTTATTTGGATCACCTAGATTACGAAAACACCGGGTTATAACAGGATCCGAGCAGAACTAAGGGAATGAGAGCACTTTGAAAATCCTGAAAAAGTCGTTTTCAACGTCCGTTTTTGAGGCAAAAAATGGGTATCAAAAATGCCATATCTCGGCTATCGTAAGAGCTACGACCTTGCGGATGGTCTCGTTGGATTTAGAATGACGAAACTAAGACAAAACCGTTGGAATTTTCCCGATAGCTCCCATAGAAGCCGAGATATCGACCTTCAAAGTTTGGGTTTTTTCATTTTTCGGGTATACCACCCCGTATCAAATTTTTTTACCAAAACTTGATTTTTTTCGAAATCAAACTAAGTATACCAGCGTCTTATTTGGATCACCTAGATTACGAAAACACCGGGTTATAACAGGATCCGAGCAGAACTAAGGGAATGAGAGCACTTTGAAAATCCTGAAAAAGTCGTTTTCGACGTCCGTTTTTGAGGCAAAAAATGGGTATCAAAAATGCCATATCTCGGCTATAGTAAGAGCTACGACCTTGCGGATGGTCTCGTTGGATTTAGAATGACGAAACTAAGACAAAACCGTTGGAATTTTCCCGATAGCTCCCATAGAAGCCGAGATATCGACCTTCAAAGTTTGGGTTTTTTCATTTTTCGGGTATACCCCCCCGTATCGAATTTTTCACCAAAAATTGATTTTTTTCGAAATCAAACTAAGTATACCAGCGACTTATTTGGATCACCTAGATTACGAAAACACCGGGTTATAACAGGATCCGAGCAGAACTAAGGGAATGAGAGCACTTTGAAAATCCTGAAAAAATCGTTTTCGACGTCCGTTTTTGAGGCCAAAAATGGGCATCAAAAATGCCATATCTCGGCTATCGTAAGAGCTACGACCTTGAGGATGGTCTCGTTGGATTCAGAATGACGAAACTAAGACAAAACCGTTGGAATTTTCCCGATAGCTCCCATAGAAGCCGAGATATCGACCTTCAAAGTTTGGGTTTTTTCATTTTTCGGGTATACCACCCCGTATCAAATTTTTTTACCAAAACTTGATTTTTTTCGAAATCAAACTAAGTATACCAGCGTCTTATTTGGATCACCTAGATTACGAAAACACCGGGTTATAACAGGATCCGAGCAGAACTAAGGGAATGAGAGCACTTTGAAAATCCTGAAAAAGTCGTTTTCGACGTCCGTTTTTGAGGCAAAAAATGGGTATCAAAAATGCCATATCTCGGCTATAGTAAGAGCTACGACCTTGCGGATGGTCTCGTTGGATTTAGAATGACGAAACTAAGACAAAACCGTTGGAATTTTCCCGATAGCTCCCATTGAAGCCGAGATATCGACCTTCAAAGTTTGGGTTTTTTCATTTTTCGGGTATACCTCCCCATATCGAATTTTTCACCAAAAATTGATTTTTTTCGAAATCAAACTAAGTATACCAGCGTCTTATTTGGATCACCTAGATTACGAAAACACCGGGTTATAACAGGATCCGAGCAGAACTAAGGGAATGAGAGCACTTTGAAAATCCTGAAAAAGTCGTTTTCGACGTCCGTTTTTGAGGCAAAAAATGGGCATTAAAAATGCCATATCTCGGCTATCGTAAGAGCTACGACCTTGAGGATGGTCTCGTTGGATTTAGAATGACAAAACTAAGACAAAACCGTTGGAATTTTCCCGATAGCTCCCATAGAAGCCGAGATATCGACCTTCAAAATTTGGGTTTTTTCATTTTTCGGGTATACCCCCCCGTATCGAATTTTTCACCAAAAATTGATTTTTTTCGAAATCAAACTAAGTATACCAGCGACTTATTTGGATCACCTAGATTACGAAAACACCGGGTTATAACAGGATCCGAGCAGAACTAAGGGAATGAGAGCACTTTGAAAATCCTGAAAAAATCGTTTTCGACGTCCGTTTTTGAGGCCAAAAATGGGCATCAAAAATGCCATATCTCGGCTATCGTAAGAGCTACGACCTTGAGGATGGTCTCGTTGGATTCAGAATGACGAAACTAAGACAAAACCGTTGGAATTTTCCCGATAGCTCCCATAGAAGCCGAGATATCGACCTTCAAAGTTTGGGTTTTTTCATTTTTCGGGTATACCACCCCGTATCAAATTTTTTTACCAAAACTTGATTTTTTTCGAAATCAAACTAAGTATACCAGCGTCTTATTTGGATCACCTAGATTACGAAAACACCGGGTTATAACAGGATCCGAGCAGAACTAAGGGAATGAGAGCATTTTGAAAATCCTGAAAAAGTCGTTTTCGACGTCCGTTTTTGAGGCAAAAAATGGGTATCAAAAATGCCATATCTCGGCTATAGTAAGAGCTACGACCTTGCGGATGGTCTCGTTGGATTTAGAATGACGAAACTAAGACAAAACCGTTGGAATTTTCCCGATAGCTCCCATAGAAGCCGAGATATCGACCTTCAAAGTTTGGGTTTTTTCATTTTTCGGGTATACCCCCCCGTATCGAATTTTTCACCAAAAATTGATTTTTTTCGAAATCAAACTAAGTATACCAGCGTCTTATTTGGATCACCTAGATTACGAAAACACAGGGTTATAACAGGATCCGAGCAGAACTAAGGGAATGAGAGCACTTTGAAAATCCTGAAAAAGTCGTTTTCAACGTCCGTTTTTGAGGCAAAAAATGGGTATCAAAAATGCCATATCTCGGCTATCGTAAGAGCTACGACCTTGCGGATGGTCTCGTTGGATTTAGAATGACGAAACTAAGACAAAACCGTTGGAATTTTCCCGATAGCTCCCATAGAAGCCGAGATATCGACCTTCAAAGTTTGGATTTTTACATTTTTCTGGTATACACCCGCGTATCACATTTTTTCACCAAAAATTGTTTTTTGTCGAAATCAAACTAAGTATACCAGCGTCTTATTTGGATCACCTAGATTACGAAAACACCGGGTTATAACAGGATCCGAGCAGAACTAAGGGAATGAGAGCACTTTGAAAATCCTGAAAAAGTCGTTTTCGACGTCCGTTTTTGAGGCAAAAAATGGGTATCAAAAATGCCATATCTCGGCTATCGTAAGAGCTACGACCTTGCGGATGGTCTCGTTGGATTTAGAATGACGAAACTAAGACAAAACCGTTGGAATTTTCCCTATAGCTCCCATAGAAGCCGAGATATCGACCTTCAAAGTTTGGGTTTTTTCATTTTTCGGGTATACCCCCCCGTATCGACTTTTTCACCAAAAATTGATTTTTTTCGAAATCAAACTAAGTATACCAGCGTCTTATTTGGATCACCTAGATTACGAAAACACCGGGTTATAACAGGGTCCGAGCAGAACTAAGGGAATGAGAGCACTTTGAAAATCCTGAAAAAGTCATTTTCGACGTCCGTTTTTGAGGCAAAAAATGGGTATCTAAAATGCCATATCTCGGCTATCGTAAGAGCTACGACCTTGCGGATGGTCTCGTTGGATTTAGAATGACAAAACTAAGACAAAACCGTTGGAATTTTCCCGATAGCTCCTATAGAAGCCGAGATATCGACCTTCAAAATTTGGGTTTTTTCATTTTTCGGGTATACCCCCCCGTATCGACTTTTTCACCAAAAATTGATTTTTTTCGAAATCAAACTAAGTATACCAGCGTCTTATTTGGATCACCTAGATTACGAAAACACCGGGTTATAACAGGGTCCGAGCAGAACTAAGGGAATGAGAGCACTTTGAAAATCCTGAAAAAGTCATTTTCGACGTCCGTTTTTGAGGCAAAAAATGGGTATCTAAAATGCCATATCTCGGCTATCGTAAGAGCTACGACCTTGCGGATGGTCTCGTTGGATTTAGAATGACAAAACTAAGACAAAACCGTTGGAAT
Organism: Anthonomus grandis grandis; assembly: GCF_022605725.1. Classification (NCBI taxonomy): domain Eukaryota; kingdom Metazoa; phylum Arthropoda; class Insecta; order Coleoptera; family Curculionidae; genus Anthonomus; species Anthonomus grandis. The sequence continues at coordinate 142,335 of NW_026088485.1, forward strand.
TTTCCCGATAGCTCCTATAGAAGCCGAGATATCGACCTTCAAAATTTGGGTTTTTTCATTTTTCGGGTATACCCCCCCGTATCGAATTTTTCACCAAAAATTGATTTTTTTCGAAATCAAACTAAGTATACCAGCGTCTTATTTGGATCACCTAGATTACGAAAACACCGGGTTATAACAGGGTCCGAGCAGAACTAAGGGAATGAGAGCACTTTGAAAATCCTGAAAAAGTCGTTTTCGACGTCCGTTTTTGAGGCAAAAAATGGGTATCAAAAATGCCATATCTCGGCTATCGTAAGAGCTACGACCTTGCGGATGGTCTCGTTGGATTTAGAATGACGAAACTAAGACAAAACCGTTGGAATTTTCCCTATAGCTCCCATAGAAGCCGAGATATCGACCTTCAAAGTTTGGGTTTTTTCATTTTTCGGGTATACCCCCCCGTATCGACTTTTTCACCAAAAATTGATTTTTTTCGAAATCAAACTAAGTATACCAGCGACTTATTTGGATCACCTAGATTACGAAAACACCGGGTTATAACAGGATCCGAGCAGAACTAAGGGAATGAGAGCACTTTGAAAATCCTGAAAAAATCGTTTTCGACGTCCGTTTTTGAGGCCAAAAATGGGCATCAAAAATGCCATATCTCGGCTATCGTAAGAGCTACGACCTTGCGGATGGTCTCGTTGGATTTAGAATGACGAAACTAAGACAAAACCGTTGGAATTTTCCCGATAGCTCCCATAGAAGCCGAGATATCGACCTTCAAAGTTTGGGTTTTTTCATTTTTCGGGTATACCACCCCGTATCAAATTTTTTTACCAAAACTTGATTTTTTTCGAAATCAAACTAAGTATACCAGCGTCTTATTTGGATCACCTAGATTACGAAAACACCGGGTTATAACAGGATCCGAGCAGAACTAAGGGAATGAGAGCACTTTGAAAATCCTGAAAAAGTCGTTTTCGACGTCCGTTTTTGAGGCAAAAAATGGGTATCAAAAATGCCATATCTCGGCTATAGTAAGAGCTACGACCTTGCGGATGGTCTCGTTGGATTTAGAATGACGAAACTAAGACAAAACCGTTGGAATTTTCCCGATAGCTCCCATAGAAGCCGAGATATCGACCTTCAAAGTTTGGGTTTTTTCATTTTTCGGGTATACCCCCCCGTATCGAATTTTTCACCAAAAATTGATTTTTTTCGAAATCAAACTAAGTATACCAGCGTCTTATTTGGATCACCTAGATTACGAAAACACCGGGTTATAACAGGATCCGAGCAGAACTAAGGGAATGAGAGCACTTTGAAAATCCTGAAAAAGTCGTTTTCGACGTCCGTTTTTGAGGTTAAAAATGGGATCAAAAATGCCATATCTCGGCTATCGTAAGAGCTACGACCTTGCGGATGGTCTCGTTGGATTCAGAATGACGAAACTAAGACAAAACCGTTGGAATTTTTCCGATAGCTCCCATAGAAGCCGAGATATCGACCTTCAAAGTTTGGGTTTTTTCATTTTTCGGGTATACCACCCCGTATCAAATTTTTTTACCAAAACTTGATTTTTTTCGAAATCAAACTAAGTATACCAGCGTCTTATTTGGATCACCTAGATTACGAAAACACCGGGTTATAACAGGATCCGAGCAGAACTAAGGGAATGAGAGCATTTTGAAAATCCTGAAAAAGTCGTTTTCGACGTCCGTTTTTGAGGCAAAAAATGGGTATCAAAAATGCCATATCTCGGCTATAGTAAGAGCTACGACCTTGCGGATGGTCTCGTTGGATTTAGAATGACGAAACTAAGACAAAACCGTTGGAATTTTCCCGATAGCTCCCATAGAAGCCGAGATATCGACCTTCAAAGTTTGGGTTTTTTCATTTTTCGGGTATACCACCCCGTATCAAATTTTTTTACCAAAACTTGATTTTTTTCGAAATCAAACTAAGTATACCAGCGTCTTATTTGGATCACCTAGATTACGAAAACACCGGGTTATAACAGGATCCGAGCAGAACTAAGGGAATGAGAGCACTTTGAAAATCCTGAAAAAGTCGTTTTCGACGTCCGTTTTTGAGGCAAAAAATGGGTATCAAAAATGCCATATCTCGGCTATAGTAAGAGCTACGACCTTGCGGATGGTCTCGTTGGATTTAGAATGACGAAACTAAGACAAAACCGTTGGAATTTTCCCGATAGCTCCCATAGAAGCCGAGATATCGACCTTCAAAGTTTGGGTTTTTTCATTTTTCGGGTATACCCCCCCGTATCGAATTTTTCACCAAAAATTGATTTTTTTCGAAATCAAACTAAGTATACCAGCGTCTTATTTGGATCACCTAGATTACGAAAACACCGGGTTATAACAGGATCCGAGCAGAACTAAGGGAATGAGAGCACTTTGAAAATCCTGAAAAAGTCGTTTTCGACGTCCGTTTTTGAGGTTAAAAATGGGATCAAAAATGCCATATCTCGGCTATCGTAAGAGCTACGACCTTGCGGATGGTCTCGTTGGATTCAGAATGACGAAACTAAGACAAAACCGTTGGAATTTTTCCGATAGCTCCCATAGAAGCCGAGATATCGACCTTCAAAGTTTGGGTTTTTTCATTTTTCGGGTATACCCCCCCGTATCGAATTTTTCACCAAAAATTGATTTTTTTCGAAATCAAACTAAGTATACCAGCGTCTTATTTGGATCACCTAGATTACGAAAACACCGGGTTATAACAGGGTCCGAGCAGAACTAAGGGAATGAGAGCACTTTGAAAATCCTGAAAAAATCGTTTTCGACGTCCGTTTTTGAGGCCAAAAATGGGCATTAAAAATGCCATATCTCGGCTATCGTAAGAGCTACGACCTTGCGGATGGTCTCGTTGGATTTAGAATGACGAAACTAAGACAAAACCGTTGGAATTTTCCCGATAGCTCCCATAGAAGCCGAGATATCGACCTTCAAAGTTTGGGTTTTTTCATTTTTCGGGTATACCCCCCCATATCGAATTTTTCACCAAAAATTGATTTTTTTCGAAATCAAACTAAGTATACCAGCGTCTTATTTGGATCACCTAGATTACGAAAACACCGGGTTATAACAGGGTCCGAGCAGAACTAAGGGAATGAGAGCACTTTGAAAATCCTGAAAAAGTCGTTTTCGACGTCCGTTTTTGAGGCAAAAAATGGGCATTAAAAATGCCATATCTCGGCTATCGTAAGAGCTACGACCTTGAGGATGGTCTCGTTGGATTTAGAATGACAAAACTAAGACAAAACCGTTAGAATTTTCCCGATAGCTCCCATAGAAGCCGAGATATCGACCTTCAAAGTTTGGGTTTTTTCATTTTTCGGGTATACCCCCCCGTATCGAATTTTTCACCAAAAATTGATTTTTTTCGAAATCAAACTAAGTATACCAGCGTCTTATTTGGATCACCTAGATTACGAAAACACCGGGTTATAACAGGGTCCGAGCAGAACTAAGGGAATGAGAGCACTTTGAAAATCCTGAAAAAGTCGTTTTCGACGTCCGTTTTTGAGGCAAAAAATGGGTATCAAAAATGCCATATCTCGGCTATCGTAAGAGCTACGACCTTGCGGATGGTCTCGTTGGATTTAGAATGACAAAACTAAGACAAAACCGTTGGAATTTTCCCGATAGCTCCCATAGAAGCCGAGATATCGACCTTCAAAATTTGGGTTTTTTCATTTTTCGGGTATACCCCCCCGTATCGAATTTTTCACCAAAAATTGATTTTTTTCGAAATCAAACTAAGTATACCAGCGTCTTATTTGGATCACCTAGATTACGAAAACACCGGGTTATAACAGGGTCCGAGCAGAACTAAGGGAATGAGAGCACTTTGAAAATCCTGAAATAGTCGTTTTCGACGTCCGTTTTTGAGGCAAAAAATGGGTATCAAAAATGCCATATCTCGGCTATCGTAAGAGCTACGACCTTGCGGATGGTTTCGTTGGATTTAGAATGACAAAACTAAGACAAAACCGTTGGAATTTTCCCGATAGCTCCCATAGAAGCCGAGATATCGACCTTCAAAGTTTGGGTTTTTTCATTTTTCGGGTATACCCCCCCGTATCGAATTTTTCACCAAAAATTGATTTTTTTCGAAATCAAACTAAGTATACCAGCGTCTTATTTGGATCACCTAGATTACGAAAACACCGGGTTATAACAGGGTCCGAGCAGAACTAAGGGAATGAGAGCACTTTGAAAATCCTGAAAAAGTCGTTTTCGACGTCCGTTTTTGAGGCAAAAAATGGGTATCAAAAATGCCATATCTCGGCTATCGTAAGAGCTACGACCTTGCGGATGGTCTCGTTGGATTTAGAATGACAAAACTAAGACAAAACCGTTGGAATTTTCCCGATAGCTCCCATAGAAGCCGAGATATCGACCTTCAAAATTTGGGTTTTTTCATTTTTCGGGTATACCCCCCCGTATCGAATTTTTCACCAAAAATTGATTTTTTTCGAAATCAAACTAAGTATACCAGCGTCTTATTTGGATCACCTAGATTACGAAAACACCGGGTTATAACAGGGTCCGAGCAGAACTAAGGGAATGAGAGCACTTTGAATATCCTGAAAAAGTCGTTTTCGACGTCCGTTTTTGAGGCAAAAAATGGGTATCAAAAATGCCATATCTCGGCTATCGTAAGAGCTACGACCTTGCGGATGGTCTCGTTGGATTTAGAATGACGAAACTAAGACAAAACCGTTGGAATTTTCCCGATAGCTCCCATAGAAGCCGAGATATCGACCTTCAAAGTTTGGGTTTTTTCATTTTTCGGGTATACCCCCCCGTATCGAATTTTTCACCAAAAATTGATTTTTTTCGAAATCAAACTAAGTATACCAGCGTCTTATTTGGATCACCTAGATTACGAAAACACCGGGTTATAACGGGATCCGAGCAGAACTAAGGGAATGAGAGCACTTTGAAAATCCTGAAAAAGTCGTTTTCAACGTCCGTTTTTGAGGCAAAAAATGGGTATCAAAAATGCCATATCTCGGCTATCGTAAGAGCTACGACCTTGCGGATGGTCTCGTTGGATTTAGAATGACGAAACTAAGACAAAACCGTTGGAATTTTCCCGATAGCTCCCATAGAAGCCGAGATATCGACCTTCAAAGTTTGGGTTTTTTCATTTTTCGGGTATACCACCCCGTATCAAATTTTTTTACCAAAACTTGATTTTTTTCGAAATCAAACTAAGTATACCAGCGTCTTATTTGGATCACCTAGATTACGAAAACACCGGGTTATAACAGGATCCGAGCAGAACTAAGGGAATGAGAGCACTTTGAAAATCCTGAAAAAGTCGTTTTCAACGTCCGTTTTTGAGGCAAAAAATGGGTATCAAAAATGCCATATCTCGGCTATCGTAAGAGCTACGACCTTGCGGATGGTCTCGTTGGATTTAGAATGACGAAACTAAGACAAAACCGTTGGAATTTTCCCGATAGCTCCCATAGAAGCCGAGATATCGACCTTCAAAGTTTGGGTTTTTTCATTTTTCGGGTATACCACCCCGTATCAAATTTTTTTACCAAAACTTGATTTTTTTCGGAATCAAACTAAGTATACCAGCGTCTTATTTGGATCACCTAGATTACGAAAACACCGGGTTATAACAGGGTCCGAGCAGAACTAAGGGAATGAGAACACTTTGAAAATCCTGAAAAAGTCGTTTTCGACGTCCGTTTTTGAGGCAAAAAATGGGTATCAAAAATGCCATATCTCGGCTATCGTAAGAGCTACGACCTTGCGGATGGTCTCGTTGGATTTAGAATGACAAAACTAAGACAAAACCGTTGGAATTTTCCCGATAGCTCCCATAGAAGCCGAGATATCGACCTTCAAAGTTTGGGTTTTTTCATTTTTCGGGTATACCCCCCCGTATCGAATTTTTCACCAAAAATTGATTTTTTTCGAAATCAAACTAAGTATACCAGCGTCTTATTTGGATCACCTAGATTACGAAAACACCGGGTTATAACAGGGTCCGAGCAGAACTAAGGGAATGAGAGCACTTTGAAAATCCTGAAAAAGTCGTTTTCGACGTCCGTTTTTGAGGCAAAAAATGGGCATCAAAAATGCCATATCTCGGCTATCGTAAGAGCTACGACCTTGAGGATGGTCTCGTTGGATTTAGAATGACAAAACTAAGACAAAACCGTTATAATTTTCCCGATAGCTCCCATAGAAGCCGAGATATCGACCTTCAAAATTTGGGTTTTTTCATTTTTCGGGTATACCCCCCCGTATCGAATTTTTCACCAAAAATTGATTTTTTTCGAAATCAAACTAAGTATACCAGCGTCTTATTTGGATCACCTAGATTACGAAAACACCGGGTTATAACAGGGTCCGAGCAGAACTAAGGGAATGAGAGCACTTTGAAAATCCTGAAAAAGTCGTTTTCGACGTCCGTTTTTGAGGCAAAAAATGGGTATCAAAAATGCCATATCTCGGCTATCGTAAGAGCTACGACCTTGCGGATGGTCTCGTTGGATTTAGAATGACAAAACTAAGACAAAACCGTTGGAATTTTCCCGATAGCTCCCATAGAAGCCGAGATATCGACCTTCAAAGTTTGGGTTTTTTCATTTTTCGGGTATACCCCCCCGTATCGAATTTTTCACCAAAAATTGATTTTTTTCGAAATCAAACTAAGTATACCAGCGACTTATTTGGATCACCTAGATTACGAAAACACCGGGTTATAACAGGATCCGAGCAGAACTAAGGGAATGAGAGCACTTTGAAAATCCTGAAAAAATCGTTTTCGACGTCCGTTTTTGAGGCCAAAAATGGGCATCAAAAATGCCATATCTCGGCTATCGTAAGAGCTACGACCTTGAGGATGGTCTCGTTGGATTCAGAATGACGAAACTAAGACAAAACCGTTGGAATTTTCCCGATAGCTCCCATAGAAGCCGAGATATCGACCTTCAAAGTTTGGGTTTTTTCATTTTTCGGGTATACCACCCCGTATCAAATTTTTTTACCAAAACTTGATTTTTTTCGAAATCAAACTAAGTATACCAGCGTCTTATTTGGATCACCTAGATTACGAAAACACCGGGTTATAACAGGATCCGAACAGAACTAAGGGAATGAGAGCATTTTGAAAATCCTGAAAAAGTCGTTTTCGACGTCCGTTTTTGAGGCAAAAAATGGGTATCAAAAATGCCATATCTCGGCTATAGTAAGAGCTACGACCTTGCGGATGGTCTCGTTGGATTTAGAATGACGAAACTAAGACAAAACCGTTGGAATTTTCCCGATAGCTCCCATAGAAGCCGAGATATCGACCTTCAAAGTTTGGGTTTTTTCATTTTTCGGGTATACCCCCCCGTATCGAATTTTTCACCAAAAATTGATTTTTTTCGAAATCAAACTAAGTATACCAGCGTCTTATTTGGATCACCTAGATTACGAAAACACCGGGTTATAACAGGATCCGAGCAGAACTAAGGGAATGAGAGCACTTTGAAAATCCTGAAAAAGTCGTTTTCAACGTCCGTTTTTGAGGCAACAAATGGGTATCAAAAATGCCATATCTCGGCTATCGTAAGAGCTACGACCTTGAGGATGGTCTCGTTGGATTTAGAATGACAAAACTAAGACAAAACCGTTATAATTTTCCCGATAGCTCCCATAGAAGCCGAGATATCGACCTTCAAAATTTGGGTTTTTTCATTTTTCGGGTATACCCCCCCGTATCGAATTTTTCACCAAAAATTGATTTTTTTCGAAATCAAACTAAGTATACCAGCGTCTTATTTGGATCACCTAGATTACGAAAACACCGGGTTATAACAGGGTCCGAGCAGAACTAAGGGAATGAGAGCACTTTGAAAATCCTGAAAAAGTCGTTTTCGACGTCCGTTTTTGAGGCAAAAAATGGGTATCAAAAATGCCATATCTCGGCTATCGTAAGAGCTACGACCTTGCGGATGGTCTCGTTGGATTTAGAATGACAAAACTAAGACAAAACCGTTGGAATTTTCCCGATAGCTCCCATAGAAGCCGAGATATCGACCTTCAAAGTTTGGGTTTTTTCATTTTTCGGGTATACCCCCCCGTATCGAATTTTTCACCAAAAATTGATTTTTTTCGAAATCAAACTAAGTATACCAGCGACTTATTTGGATCACCTAGATTACGAAAACACCGGGTTATAACAGGATCCGAGCAGAACTAAGGGAATGAGAGCACTTTGAAAATCCTGAAAAAATCGTTTTCGACGTCCGTTTTTGAGGCCAAAAATGGGCATCAAAAATGCCATATCTCGGCTATCGTAAGAGCTACGACCTTGAGGATGGTCTCGTTGGATTCAGAATGACGAAACTAAGACAAAACCGTTGGAATTTTCCCGATAGCTCCCATAGAAGCCGAGATATCGACCTTCAAAGTTTGGGTTTTTTCATTTTTCGGGTATACCACCCCGTATCAAATTTTTTTACCAAAACTTGATTTTTTTCGAAATCAAACTAAGTATACCAGCGTCTTATTTGGATCACCTAGATTACGAAAACACCGGGTTATAACAGGATCCGAGCAGAACTAAGGGAATGAGAGCACTTTGAAAATCCTGAAAAAGTCGTTTTCGACGGTCCGTTTTTGAGGCAAAAAATGGGTATCAAAAATGCCATATCTCGGCTATAGTAAGAGCTACGACCTTGCGGATGGTCTCGTTGGATTTAGAATGACGAAACTAAGACAAAACCGTTGGAATTTTCCCGATAGCTCCCATTGAAGCCGAGATATCGACCTTCAAAGTTTGGGTTTTTTCATTTTTCGGGTATACCCCCCCATATCGAATTTTTCACCAAAAATTGATTTTTTTCGAAATCAAACTAAGTATACCAGCGTCTTATTTGGATCACCTAGATTACGAAAACACCGGGTTATAACAGGGTCCGAGCAGAACTAAGGGAATGAGAGCACTTTGAAAATCCTGAAAAAGTCGTTTTCGACGTCCGTTTTTGAGGCAAAAAATGGGCATTAAAAATGCCATATCTCGGCTATCGTAAGAGCTACGACCTTGAGGATGGTCTCGTTGGATTTAGAATGACAAAACTAAGACAAAACCGTTAGAATTTTCCCGATAGCTCCCATAGAAGCCGAGATATCGACCTTCAAAGTTTGGGTTTTTTCATTTTTCGGGTATACCCCCCCGTATCGAATTTTTCACCAAAAATTGATTTTTTTCGAAATCAAACTAAGTATACCAGCGTCTTATTTGGATCACCTAGATTACGAAAACACCGGGTTATAACAGGATCCGAGCAGAACTAAGGGAATGAGAGCACTTTGAAAATCCTGAAAAAGTCGTTTTCAACGTCCGTTTTTGAGGCAACAAATGGGTATCAAAAATGCCATATCTCGGCTATCGTAAGAGCTACGACCTTGAGGATGGTCTCGTTGGATTAGAATGACAAAACTAAGACAAAAACCGTTATAATTTTCCCGATAGCTCCCATAGAAGCCGAGATATCGACCTTCAAAATTTGGGTTTTTTCATTTTTCGGGTATACCCCCCCCGTATCGAATTTTTCACCAAAAATTGATTTTTTTCGAAATCAAACTAAGTATACCAGCGTCTTATTTGGATCACCTAGATTACGAAAACACCGGGTTATAACAGGGTCCGAGCAGAACTAAGGGAATGAGAGCACTTTGAAAATCCTGAAAAAGTCGTTTTCGACGTCCGTTTTTGAGGCAAAAAATGGGTATCAAAAATGCCATATCTCGGCTATCGTAAGAGCTACGACCTTGCGGATGGTCTCGTTGGATTTAGAATGACAAAACTAAGACAAAACCGTTGGAATTTTCCCGATAGCTCCCATAGAAGCCGAGATATCGACCTTCAAAGTTTGGGTTTTTTTCATTTTTCGGGTATACCCCCCCGTATCGAATTTTTCACCAAAAATTGATTTTTTTCGAAATCAAACTAAGTATACCAGCGACTTATTTGGATCACCTAGATTACGAAAACACCGGGTTATAACAGGATCCGAGCAGAACTAAGGGAATGAGAGCACTTTGAAAATCCTGAAAAAATCGTTTTCGACGTCCGTTTTTGAGGCCAAAAATGGGCATCAAAAATGCCATATCTCGGCTATCGTAAGAGCTACGACCTTGAGGATGGTCTCGTTGGATTCAGAATGACGAAACTAAGACAAAACCGTTGGAATTTTCCCGATAGCTCCCATAGAAGCCGAGATATCGACCTTCAAAGTTTGGGTTTTTTCATTTTTCGGGTATACCACCCCGTATCAAATTTTTTTTACCAAAACTTGATTTTTTTCGAAATCAAACTAAGTATACCAGCGTCTTATTTGGATCACCTAGATTACGAAAACACCGGGTTATAACAGGATCCGAGCAGAACTAAGGGAATGAGAGCAACTCTCACGAGATGTGT